>NC_135212.1:27847914-27855414 GCF_052324685.1 Brachyhypopomus gauderio
TGTGTCTGTCTATTCAGAAATACCAGGCAGGTCAGAGTTCAGAGGTCAGAGGCTAGCTCACCTCTCCTTTGGGAAGGATCTTCTGTTCGTCGAGTTTGAATGCGGTGCCGATTTTGCGTCGCACTGTGGGTGGCTCCTCACCTGGGTCCAGAGGATACTCTTTAGGGAGTTTTCCTGTCAGCTCCTGAGACATGAAACACACACAAACGCTTTCAATACCACTGGATTACGATTGTTTAAAATAGGTCAGATGTGTATACAGTATGTGGGTGTGTGTAATACTGGTATTATACTCCTAACTGTAAATGTCTCAGTGTAGTTTGTAATTTGTGTTACACTTGTATCAGGTGTTTGTTTTTTTTTATCAGGTGTTTTATCAGTAGTGTGGTGTGGACTAGAGTCAGGCGGTGTGGAGGTGGTGTGTGTTACACTAGTGTCAGGCAGTGTGGAGGTAGTGTGTGTTACACTAGGGCAGTGATTCTCAATTATTTTTTGTTAAGCCCCCCCTATGAAGAAGAAAACACTTTGCGCCCCCCCCACAAAAAAAGAGAGACGTACACACACACTCACTCCACCACCACCCTGGTCACTACTCTCTGCCACGCCTATAAATTCTGTCGGCGTATAAACCCCATACATGACAAAATGGGATAAAAATGTGTTTTTATACACCCACTGTAGTATCATTTATCTATAAAATTGTTATAAGTACACCTTAATAAGGTCCTTATTAACACTGAAGAAATAAATCATTATTTTATTAGCTTTGATTTTTAGTTTGTAACAGAAACAATTGCATCATGAAGTGAAGTGCATCAGTTTGCATGAAATGGATCCTATTAAAGATCCCTATTTAAACTAGAAACATTTTTTAACTGACTGGCATTTGATACTGAAAAATGAAATTAAATAAAATCAATAAATAATAATAAATTCAGCTTGATCAGCAACATTAATATATTAACACTTTAATATATTAACACTACAAAACATGCAATACAACAATTTGTGTTGTTTTTTAAATCAAAATGAGTCAGAACTAATGACTACAATGAGCCCGTTTTGCAGTGCACAGCTTTTCGAAGCGGGGTTTGAAACACCACTAAAAAACAGTGGAAGAAACATTTACCCGACAAATTTTAATGTTGCTTTGTGTTTCAGGTTTGAAAAGTGCTGGAATTTAAGCTAAAGTACTTGAAAATGCTTGAAATTGTAACTACACTGTACTCCCTGACAGAGTGGTGAACTCATTAAAATTATTCTATTTGTAAGCAAAACTGCAAAACAGTTCAAACAGCTTAAAACATTAAAGTTCATACAACGATATAAGTTTTAATCTCAATAAGCTCAACATTTTCAAGTGAAGACAATCACTAAACTCATTGTTTTTCATTTAATATTTGCAGAGTGTCTGACGCAATGCGCTCCTGCATGCCTATTGGTTAAAACCATCTAATTAGCATACTGTGATTTTTGAACAAACATGGTGGACAGTGCGGCTGGTGCGGGAAAACTACTCTGTAAACCCAGCATTAAGGTTTTGGGCTGTCTTAACTTTTTGTTGTCACGTTGAGGACCCCGGCCCCTCCCTTTTGGGCGTGTGTTAACGTTGTCCACGTGCTTTGTCTGCGTCAGTGGATCTCCGTGGTTATGGTTATGTCGTGTGATAATCTGTCTCACCTGTGAATCGTCTCGTAATCACGTGGGGCTAATGTGGTTTGTCTACTTAATGTGCGTTCGCGCAGTGTCCTGTGCTCGTCGTTGTCTATGTCTGCACGTAGTGTATGCTTGTTTGCAGTGTGAGAGTATCTGTTATTCGTGCGCTTCTTGCGCTACATGTTTAATAAATACAAAGTGACATCAGTCAAAGAGGATTCCGTGTCTCATGCTTCGTGACAGCCTGAACGTCACATTTGTTATGTTTAAAGTTTCGATTCCCAGACCTGAAGCCATGACCGAGGTGCCCCTGAGCAAGACCCTTAACCCTCAATTGCTCACTTGAGATAAAATGTAAGTCGCTCTGGATAAGAGCGTCTGCCAAATGCCATAAAAATGTAAAAAAAAAAAAAAGGTTAAGTTGGGAGAAATTATATTAATTATATAATTATTACTAAAAGTATTGTAGTATGTAGTACTTAAAAAATATATATATATATATCTTAAAAATTAAGATTTTCCGAAACTTATATATTTTATTTAAAGTTTTTTTTTTAAGTTAACTGTACTTAAAAATTATATTACATGAACTTAACATTTCTTAGGTAATCGGTTACAACAAAACTTTTGAGTTTAGTGAACTAGTTGGGTTTTACAGTGTACTTTGTTTCACAACAAATAGCTGTCTGACTGAACAGTTCTATTGTATTACGTACAGTTCTATTGTATTGAACAGCGTTTATTTTCAAAACGCCCAATCTTAACGTCTTCACGTTCTCTCATGTTTTGTCCTGGAATTACAAGAGGCTCGTATTTGTTAACGTAATACAATAGAACTGTTCAGTCAGACAGCTATTTGTTGTGAAACAAAGTAGTCTTTATTTATTATTATTTAGCCTAAATTCCAGCACTTTTCAAACCTGAAACACAAAGCAACATTAAAATTCGGCAGGGAAATGTTCATTCCCGTTTTTGAGGGGTGTTTCTTTATGTGGCAATCCACATATCGTTTCGAACAACACAGCAAAGCTATTTATGTTTGATGTCTGGTGTAGCATCAGGTAAAAATATTCTTTCACCGGTTTTGCAGGGGTTTTTTATTCTCCACTGCCACCTATCGTTTCGGAGAACACTGCAGTGAAGCTCGCGAAAGTATAAATGCTTCCACCGTTCGAGCAGGGTCGCGCGAGGTGGGCGGAGTCACGCGCTACGGTCACTCGCGAAAGTATAAACCAGGCTTTATAAAGGTGTATGAACCCTGCAAACATGACTTTGTTCATTGCGCTGAGGCGCGGTGCGTGCGAAGTTTAGAGAGGTGCACGACCTCGCGAATCGACAGCGCACGAGGCCCTCGCGATTACGTAATTTTCGCCGCGCGGACCCTCGGTCCGGTGTGTGTTACACTAGTGTCAGGTGGTGTGGAGGTGTTGTGTGTTACACTAGTGTCAGGTGGTGTGGAGGTGTTGTGTGTTATTCCAGTGTCAGGTGGTGTGGAGGCGGTGTGTGTTACACTAGTGTCAGGTGGTGTGGAGGTGGTGTGTTACACTAGTGACAGGTGGTGTGGAGGTGGTGTGTGTTACACTAGTGACAGGTGGTGTGGAGGTGTTGTGTGTTAATCTAGTGTCAGGTGGTGTGGAGGCGGTGTGTGTTACACTAGTGTCAGGTGGTGTGGAGGTGGTGTGTGTTACACTAGTGTCAGGTGGTGTGGAGGTGGTGCGTGAGGCCCTGACCGCTTCTCTGATGCAGATGTTCTTGAGCTCCTCTATCCTCTGCCGCAGCGTCTCCTCCAGGGCCTCCTGCCTAGCACGCAGCGCTGCTAGCATGTCCTTCTTTGCCGTCTGTGAGCTGTCTGACTCTTGAGAACCTGCACACACACACCAAACATCAACTCTGTCAGCTTTGAAGTGTGTGAGTGTTATCAGTTAATATATTCAGCTGAGAGGTGGAGACGTGATGATACTAATTACACAAAGGTCAAAGACTAAAGGGCAAACAAACTCAGCAAGTTCAGGTCAGATGTGAACAATGAGGTTGACCTTTACTCTGTGAAAGTGTGTGTGTGTCACCCATCCTGAAGGGGCGGGCTGTACACATGCATGGGTGGAAGCACACGCAATTGAATGGTGTGAGATTTTTAACTGGTAGACATTGTTTAAGAGAGGCACCATGGGGGTGAAAACAAGAAGCAAGGCATTGTTATGTGAGGGTGTGTGTGTGTGTGTGTGTGTGTGTGTGTGTGTGTGTGTGTGTGTGTGTGTATATGTGTGTGTGAGTTTGTGTGTTTGAGTGAATTGGTACGCTTAAAAGCCCAAATGTCAGAAGGAAGTGAGTGGACCATTCTGATAGGACCTCAGCCTCTCTATAATTCACACCATAAAATATGTGTGTGTGTGTGTGTGTGTGTGTGTGTGTTACAAAAACATTTGCTTCTGTCTGATGTGCAGTTTGCTGTGCAGCACTCCAGGCTTACACTAATGTGTACTGGGGTGTGTGTGTGTGTGCGCGTGTATGTGTGTGTGTGTGTGTGTGTGTGTGTGTGTGTGTGGGTAAGGATCAGGGTCGTGAGGCACTCCAGGCCAGGACTGTGTGTTTATTTGTCCTGTCACTGGCAGACAGGAAGGGTGTCTGGGAATGTGTCATGTGTCATCTTTACAAAACAGCTGCGTCAGTAGACTCCACACTGGCGTGTGTGTGTGTGTGTGTGTGTGTGTGTGTGTGTGTGTGTGTGTGTGTGTGTGTGTGTGTGTGTGTGTGTTGGGGTGGGGGGGTGTTTGTGAGTGTGTGTGTGTGGGGGTGGGCAACAGAATGACGTGGTTACTGGGATTCTGAATTTCCTGTTCAGATTAAACTGAAATTGTGTCCTGAAATATTCAGGAAATGTAAATGAGTGTCCCAGTTCCAGCGTGCAGTGTGTCATACATCATCAGTGCGAGCCCACAGACTGCTGCTGCTGGTTTGTTGAAGTGAACACTGTGATGACACACGCACTCATGCACACACACACGCACGCACGCACTCATGCACACACATACATGCACGCACGCACACACACATACACAGACACACACACACATGCACGCACACACAGCCTAATTCTGTCAGTGGAACAGAGGGTCTTTGTTCTGGACAGGACAAAGTTGGCAGCCTCCTGCAGTCTCCCATCTCTCCCTCTCTCCCTCCCTCCATTCATCCATCTCTCCTAAATTTGTCCATCCTCTATATTTAGTGCCTGTAAGGAGGGGTGTAGTAGTGGCCCACACACACACACACACACACACACACACACACACACACACACACACACACACACACAAGGTGCGCACATGCAGTGACTACTGTACCAGGATCCTCTCACTCTCAGTCACCTGCGGTCAAGACCTCAGGATTTTAATGAATGAGTTGAGAGTACAGTGCCAATGCACTAGCCCGGGGTGCTTCTCTACAATAGTGATCTCACCCCTCAACTCCCTCTGCATGCACTTAGGAAATGAAAGAGTGGAGACTCCCTCGCTCTCTCTGTCCTCAACGTCCTGTCCCTTCACACTCTGACTGTGTTTGTCTCTGTATCTCTCACTCTGACTGTGTTTGTCTATGTATCTCTCACTCTGACTGTGTTTGTCTATGTCTCTCTCACTCTGACTGTGTTTGTCTCTGTATCTCTCACTGACTGTGTCTGTCTCTGTATCTCTCACTCTGACTGTGTCGGTCTCTATCTCTCACTCTCACTGTGTCTGTCTCTGTATCTCTCACTGACTGTGCCTGTCTCTGTATCTTGACTTTGACTGTGTCTGTCTCTGTATCTCTGACTCTGTTTGTCTATGTATCTCTCACTGACTGTGTCTGTCTCTGTATCTCTCACACTGACTGTGTTTGTCTCTGTATCTCTCACTCTGACTGTGTCTGTCTCTGTATCTCTCACTCTGACTGTGTTTGTCTATGTATCTCTCACTGACTGTGTCTGTCTGTATCTCTCTCACTGACTGTGTCTGTCTCTGTATCTCTGACTCTGACTGTGTTTGTCTCTGTATCTCTCACTCTGACTGTGTCTGTCTCTCTTTCTCTACACGTGACAAGTGATACCATGGCAGGATTCCAAAAGCAACAGCAGGCAGAGTTGTTCTCGCTCCCCCCACACACACAGAGCTGAATAAACACAAAATCCTATCAATGTAATGTTTTTATTCATGACATCACCCCTCTTTAGAAAATGTTTGTGTCTGAATGTGTGCACACGTGTGTGTTTTCATGCATATGTATGTTTGTATGTGTGTGGTGTGTGTGTGTGTATGGTGTGTGTGAGTATGGGTGTGGTGTGTGTGTGTGTGTATGTGGTGTGTTTGTGTGTGTGTGTGTATGGTGTGTGTGAGTGGTGTGTGAGTATGGGTGCGGTGTGTGTGTGTGTGGTGTGTGTAAGTGGTGTGTGTGTGTGTGTGGTGTGTGTACTAACCTGAGGACAGAAGGCTTCCACTGCTCCCACTAATAATCTTGCCCTTGCTGCCCATGTTGGCGAGTTTGGAGGTCTTCAGAGTACCCGTCTCTGTGAGGTCAATGGCAATCTCATTCAGACTGCGTGCTGCATGGATCTTAGACTGAGAATCATAAAGACAGAGAGACAGAGGGGAAGTGGAGAGAGAGAGAGAGAGAGAGAGGCTATGAATTTGCTAGCCAGCTGTATATGTGTGACAGGATTTTCCGAGAGATGTACAGTACATTCCACGCAGCTTTTAAAAGTGTAACTCAATCCTCACACTCACTTTGAGAAAAGGAACAGGCAGATATGTGTGTGAGTGTGTGTGTAGTTCTCACAGCTGCTGCAGAGTCTACGTATCTGTCGTCCAGACAAACGGAGAATCAAAGAGGAAACGGGAACGTGCTGACTGAACACATACCACCACGGTCCTCTCAGATCATTCACAAGCACAAGATGCACATGCAGAACAAAGATGTACGTGCACGCATGCACGCACACAAACACACGTGCACGAGCGCGCACACAAACACACGTGCACGAATGCACACAAATACACGTGCACGAGTGCACACACAAACACACGTGCATGAGCACGCACACAAACACACGTGCACGCACGCACGCACACAAACACACGTGCACGAGTGCACACACAAACACACGTGCACGAGCGCGCGGACACACACCTTGCTCTGTTTGCGGTCCAGGTAGAACTGGTGCTGGCTGATGGCCATGGCCCAGATGGACTTGATGAGGGCGGGACAGGCGTACCAGGTGTGCACGGCGATGCCACTGTGACCAAACGTCCTTCGCGTTACCGACGCCCTGCAGTTAGAGCAAACACAACCCACTTTATATTCACTGAACATCTTTGACTTCTATCAAAGACAGAAATACAGCATTGTCTGTTGAAATGATGGCTTTGTGCTGGCGATGGCAACCCAACACAATCCACAGGTCACTGTACAGCTCATTGTCTTATAAGTGCCAGTTTACAAGACATTACAACAGTGCACAGTGTTGGAAGCACTAAGCTATAATTGACTAGTTTAAACTAATATAACCCCCCTTTGTGTATATTGTGTAACAAAATCAAATTAGTGCTTCACTAAGGTGAGCGCAGGATGGTGTAACCACAGAATTAATTTACATTCACAGATTACAGTAAACCCTCCAAACAACAGCGCTAGGCACAGCTATAGCCGTGGGAGCAGCTGTAACCGGGCGGTGGCTTGCTGGGGCCGGACACAGAGCCTTGGGGAAGTAACCACTGTACCACACACAGTGCCATTTACAGCACGGAGCACACCTACAAGCTGGGGCTGTGTGTGTGTGTATGTGTGTGTGTGTCTGCAGTGGGGAGGGGGGCTGTG
>NC_135212.1:27862914-27865414 GCF_052324685.1 Brachyhypopomus gauderio
TTAATATCTTAAAACAGCTGCATTATGGGTATTCATTCACTCCATCTCATTTGGTCTTACTTGACAATAGCCTGACCCCTGGACTGGCCTTTCAGCTTCTTATAGTACTCAATGACTCGGTCTTCACTGTAAACACACACACACACACACACACACACACACACACACACACAGACATGAGTTACAGATGACACTAGGTTGAGAGTGTGGCGGGGGCCCCAGCAGGGAGATGTACCCCTGCCAGTGAGCTGGGAGCTAGCCGGTTGGCACTAGCGGCTCCCTCCACAGGGGCCGCCACCCTTAGAGCCCCAGCACAAACAGATGTGCACGTGTGTGTGTGTGTGTTTGTGTGTCTCACCAGTATGCGAGTGATGGATGCTCTTTCAGGGCCTGTGTCGGCAAGGCCGGCAGCTTCTTAAGGTCACCCCGCGTTGCATCATTACTGCAACAAAAAAAACCACAGCCCAGCCATTACCATCCATGTACCCTTCCCACAGTGCACTACAAATCCCAGCAGCCCCAAGAAAGAGCAGCCTTGTAGGTAACAGATACAGGTGAAGTCTCCCCTACTGAGTGTCAGCATGAAAGTCTTTAGGACCCTTTGACAGAAGAGGGTATGAAGAAAGGGACATTTAGAGAGGAGGATGACACAACAGCTCGCGTCCTTCTGAGGACACCCAGCAAGACCACAGTGTGAGAGTGTGAGTGTGTGAGTGACACAGCAGAGTTAACACACTGAGGAAGGAGGAGACGAATCAGGCCAGGAAGAGAGTGTGTGCATGTGAGAGGAAGAACTACAGACACAATCACACACACACACACACACACACACACACACACACACACACACACACACACACACACACACACACACACACACACACACACACAAACACACAGGCCATGGAATGGGGTCAGTGTGTGTAACATATCTCTGTTTATTCTCTGCATTCCATTTCTTACCATCTGCATCTGTTCCCAGGACTCCCTCCCTCTCCCAACCCTGTTCATTCACCCCCCCCCCCCCCCCCCCACACACACACACACACACACACACACACACACACACACACACACACACTCCCCGCCTTCCGGTCTGTGTCTGTGCAATGTGAAGTGTGTGTTGTGACACTCTCACACAGACACTGTTGTATGTGTGTTCTCTGAGGCTGGAGGAGCTCGTGGGACAGGACTGACCTTGTGAAGTCTCCCTTGGCTTCCTGAAAGACCATCACACAGGCACAGGAGTCAATTAGTGGAAAAAAATGCAAACAAGGGTTAGGAGGTTACGTATGTTTTTTATGCATGTGTTTGACTCAGGAGGAGGGTCAACATCTCCCATCTGGTGTAAATTCACTAAGGTTCTATACGCACAAGTGGCACCTGAAAGGCACACATGCTAACAAACACACTTCTCTAGTATGAGCACACATGGGAGACCCTGTTACACACTGTAGTGCAGGCCGCTTGATCTGTTACCTTTTTACAGTAAAGAATGCTATAATGCCGAAATACTGCAGAACCGGGTCTTTAGTCACACACTGTCTCAGTCACACACACACACACACACCTTACCTGTAATATGTAGGAGGCCAGTTCAAAGACTACTTCACTGTCCACCTCTATGAGCTCCTGCGAGACAGAGCGAGAGTGGGAACGATGGGAATGAGACACTGAGACAGTGAGACGAGACGAGCTGCGGCGTCTCTCCCTGAGCGTTGCCTTCTCAGACGCTCCACATCTTTCTACGCATCATTCCCCGTGTGGCCCTGTCTTACCACCAGTGATCTCCCCCACACACACCTACACATACCAGGGTGTTCATCACCCCGCTTCACATACCAGACACCACAAAGGGATCCTGAATGCCAGGATTGCACCTAATAGCTTGTGTAAACTCACATATCCACTTCCAAACTATTACACTTAAGAAAAGCCAGTCTTATCAGAGGGGAATTTTATGACGTCTGGCAACTTTAAATATATCTTTCCAGGCAAATGGGAATTCTTTCATAATCTCTCATAAGGTTATTATCTCTTCCCAGATTTACCCGGGTGCTATTGCTTCATCTGCCCTCTAGTGGTAGAACAATGACACTGCAATAATCCCAATCCAGCATTTTACATGAACCACACTAAAACCCACAAACTAATACTTTTGTTCGCTAATTTAGGACAGCTGATATTTGACGCTTCAATAATCAATAATATTTTATTGATTATATTTTATTAAAAGCGCAAATTTTGAACTGAAGACTGAGTTTACAAAACAAAGAAAACGTTCTATTATGTCTGTTGGCAGTGGCTTGAGATTACCTTATAAATGCAGGATTTGGCATTGAGGAAGAACAGCTCAATGGTGGCATTGTCCTTCAAATAAGAGATGCTCTCTATATAAAACCTGTGAAGAGCAAGACACAAACCAACACAGATATATGACACAAAGCTGAGTTAAATCATCATGTACGAAAGCCTGGGTTTATTTACAATATTTAACTGT
>NC_135212.1:27867914-27887914 GCF_052324685.1 Brachyhypopomus gauderio
AACAGATCAAATACTGCTGTTAACTTAAGCAAAAGGGTGTTTATATTCCCACTACATTCAAAGCAGAAACACGTCCTCTGGTGGAGAGGTGACAGGAATATATTCTAATGACCACTGGGTTGTGGCAATACCTCAAGTGTTTAAATATGAGGATTTGTAAGGTCAATATATCAATGTGCAGGAGTGATCGTAAACACACACACACAGTATTTTTTTATACAGAACTGATCTTCTAAACCTCACAACTTCTACAGAAGATCATATTACTACAGATGTTACTACATGGCAATGTTATGCTGTACACACATATCGAAGCAAACTTCATAGTTCCCAGGCCACAGACTCACACACACACACACACACACACACACACACACACACACACACACACACACACACACACACACACACACACACACACACACACACTCACACACTCACACACACACACACACACACAGCAACAGTCCACCGGTCTGTGTTTTAAATGCTCTAATTATTGTTTCTGTTCCACACAGACCACTTTCCATTAACTCCACACAGCCATATGCACAAACACACACAGCACAATGACCCAGAGAGACACACACAACCCCACACAAAATAATCATTTAAGGAGTCTGCAGCCTAAAAATAGCCCCCAGAAATGTGAAGTAATGTACAATTACTACATGTGCCCAGACAGAAAGACAGAAAAAGAAAGACAGAAGGGACATACGTATAATCACACTGTGCTGGTTATGAACAGCCAGATGAACATTTGAGCAATTGAGCCTACACCACAGCCTGCAACGCAGCTTACAGCACAGCATACAGCACAGCATACAGCATAGTGTATAGCACAGTCTACAGTACAGTGTACACCACAGCCTAGAGCACAGTCTACAGTACAGCGTAATAGCATACAGCACAGTCTACAGCACAGCCTACAGTACAGCTTACAGTATAGCCTACAGCACAGCCTATAGCACAGTATACACCACAGCCTACAGCACAATCTACAGTACAGCCTACAGTACAGCTTACAGTACAGCCTACACCGCAGCCTACAGCACAATCTACAGCACAGCCAACAGTACGGCCTACAGCAGAGCGTACAGCACAGCCTACAGCAGTCTATAGCACATCCTACAGTACAGCGTACAGCACAGTGTACAACACAGCCTACAAAACAGCGTAACAGCATACAGCACAGCGTACAGCACAAAGTACAGCATAGTGTACAGCACAGCCTACTGGACAGCTTACAGCACAGCGTACAGCACAGTGTACACCACTGCCTACAGAACAGTGTAATAGCGTACAGCACAGCCTATAGCACAGCTTACAATACAGCCTACACCACTGCCTATAGCAGTTTACAGCACAGCCAACAGCACAGCATACAGCACAGCCTACAGCGCAGTCTACAATACAGCTTACAGTACAGACTACGACACAGTGTACAGCACAGCGTACAGCACAGCGTACAGCACAGCGTACAGCAGTCTACAGTACAGCGTAATAGCGTACAGCATACACCACAGCATACAGCACAACATATAGCACAGTGTACAGCAGTGCACAGCACAGCCTACAGCACAACCTACAACACAACCTACAGCACAGCCTACAGTACAGCTTACAGTACAGCCTACACCACAGCCTACAGCACAGTCTACACCACAGCCTACAGCACAGTCTACACCACAGCCTACAGCACAGTCTACACCACAGCATACAGCACAGTACACCACAGCTTACAGTACAGCCTACACCACAGCATACATCACAGCGATTCACACATGTGCTTTTAACGTTTTTAAAAAGCTGTTTTTATGCCGCAGTCACTCAGCAGATGTGACCTAACTTCCTCAATTAGCTGGTGTGCGGAACAGCCAAAGGAAGTGGGCCCAATCACTGACTTGAAGAATTTAAGTAGTGTGTGTATGTGTGTGTGTGTGTGTGTGTGTGTGTGTGTGTGTGTGTGTGTGTGTGTGCGTGTGGTTGAGGCAATGAAAAGACATTAATACACAAGCATGGCACTGCGTGATAGCTGTGTTCTCTCTCCACTCATTGACCGCATGTGCCGACACTGAGAGAGAGAACCTGATTAGGAAGTATTAATATCCTGCTGATAAGAAAGCATGTGTGTGAGTGTGTGTGTCTGTGTGTGTGAGTGTGTGTGTCTGTGTGTGTGTGTGTGTCTGTGTGTGTGAGTGTGTGTCTGTGTGTGTGAGTGTGTGTGTCTGTGTGTGTGTGTGTGTGTGTCTGTGTGTGTGTGTGGCATGAGTCTAGTGATTCAGTCATAAATAAAGAAAGAAATAAGAAGAGTGTGTCCTGCTGATCTGCAGTAGACAGGTGAGGTACAGAGAGGTGCAGGTGGGTTGTGTAGGAGGACGAACCAGAGGGCGAGGAGTGAACAGGACAGTGTCAGGTTACACACACACACACACACACACACACACACACACACACACACACACACTATAATAATGACATGCTGCAGGCCCTCTCAGTTTCTCAGGTCTCTTTAATAGAGGTGAGCAATGCTGTCATGAGGCAGTGGAGACCAAATGGCAGCAGGTGGGGTAGGATTACAGTGTGGGGCAGCTGCTCAAAATGACCTCGTCTACAGCCGTGACCTCTGACACCGTCTACAGGTCATAAGTGCCTTCAGGTCATAGGTCATCAGAGGCAGGGCTTACCAAAGCCAGCGGGATGACATGAAACTGAACATTTTCAGGTTTTCTGTACTTTAACACACCTTGCGCAATTCAGTCATCAAGGCTCTCCAGTGAGAGGACTCAAAAGTGGGAGTGTCTCTCTCTCTCTCTCACACACACACACACACACACACACACACACACACACACACACACACACACACACACACACACACACACACACACAGCCTCACAAACTGCTAGGGAAAGCAGGAGGCAATTATGTCTGAACTAGTGCTCACACACACAAACATTACAGCTGAGATAAACATGTGATTCAGGTAATGAAATAGGGAACATACACTTCAGTACTTCAGCCTCAACAGGACAGAAGACAAACGCACTCTACAGATACAGTGAGGAGATTCCTACAAACCGACTCTCTAATTCCACCATTAAAGCAAATTACAGCGTGTGTAGATTACAGCCTGCTGAAGGATATCTTAGAGTCTGCCTTCCCTGGATAGAACATGCTAACAGGCCTGAACATCTTAGAGTAGCCACATACAGCAGAGAGTGGGTCCACACAGACGTGCGTGTCTATAAGCACCTGAAAGACGCTGGAGTCTGACCTGCACCTCCACAGTGCTGGTGAAGACCAGCCAAACACCACTTTAATATCACATATACACCCATATACACCCCAGAGAAAATGTCAGAGTCCTGGGGTGTGTGTGTGTGTGTGTGTGTGTGTGTGTGTGTGTGTGTGTGTGTGTGTGTGTGTGTTTGTGTGTGTGTGTGTGAGAGAGAGAAAGAGAGAGGGAGAGAGAGTGAGAAAGTGTAGGACAGTGTCAGCTCCTCCAATTTAAATGTCAGAGTCCAGTGAGGCGAGGAAGAGGAAGAGGAAGCAGTAAAAAGACAATCAGTAAAACAGAGCTAAGTGTGTTTGTGTGTGTGTGTGCACAAATGTGGGTGTACATGTAAATAGTATGTTTTAGTGTCTGAGTGTATCTGTGTGTGGATGTATGTGTGTGTGTGTGTGCACCTCTCCCCTTATGTACTGGAAGTTTTGTTTGACAATTGGCAGAACTCTGTTCACTGACCCATCCGAGTCCAAATGGCTCAGAAAGGCTCCTCAGCTCTCAGAACCCCTCCCTCCCTGCAGAGTAGCTGTGCTGTCTGATGTTAGCCAGGACAGCTCCATCTTCAGCAGCCTCCTGTGTTTCTCTGCTGGTTGGAGCCAATCGGACTCCAGCTGGATCGTAGTGGATACCAGCTTTGCCAGAAGTAGAGCGGGCACAGGGGAGGGCTCCGGTGTCTGTGGCACTCGCTGCAGTGCCAGTGCTGACCTGTGGGGGGCGCTGTATGCATGCCCTGCTCAAGGGCTCTGAAGCCCCCCCACACCAAGGAAAAGGGAAAGGCGTTCCTCGAGGAGCTCAGACAAACATGTGAAACACCTCTGGCACGATGAAGCAGCACACCACCTTCTATAGGTCATCTACCCACATGGAGAGAAAATGAAAAACAGAGGGAGAGGAAGAGAGAGGGAAGAAAAGGAGAGCAAAGAAGAAAGCAAAGAGAAAAAAAAGCAAAGAAGAGAGAATGGAAAGGAGGGGAGACAGAAGAGGAGAGAGAGTGAGTGAGTGAGTGAGAGAGAGAGAGAGAGAGAGAGAGAGAGAGAGAGAGAGAGAGAGAGAGAGAGAGAGAGAGACTGTAAACATAGCTACTGTAAGCATCCCAGTGCAGTAAATCCTGGGCCCACTTTGCTTAGTAAATACTGTGTGCCATTAAGCAGGTGAAGGAAGATCTCACAGGCGGAAAGTGCTTCCCAGGTGGGAACGAATTCGGAGAGAAGGCAGGCAGTGTGTTAATGTTATGTGTTAATAGAGCTGGTCGTTGGCAGCCCATAAAAAGGCCTGTCTCTGTAGGGGGTTTAGTGAGGATGTGCTCAGAGTGGTCTGGAAACAGCCTTGTGGCCTTGTGCTCTGAGCACTGCGAGCAGGACTGGTTAACACATTAATGCTCCAGCACCAGTCTGCACTGGTCCACGCTGGGGCTGCCACAAACGATAATTTTTATAGGCGACTAATCACCGATTAATTTTTATGATTAGTCGACTAATCGGATCGTATGTTAATTGAATATAAAACATACAGCTTATCATACTAGAATGCAACTGCTATTATATAACCATCATTAGATTTCAGCTATATGCTAACTAAAAATACAAACTATTAAGATCATAGTTCATTAAACCTTTAATGAAATATGCAGATTGTTGCAACAAACAATTATTAAAATAAGTATAAGGCACTGGCTTAAACAACGCAAAAATAAATACATTAATAAAGAAATTATAATTTTTTTTTGTCTCTGGCATCAAACTTAGCTACATTTAAACCAAATAGGTACCTGAAACTAAGGAATTATTCACAAAAATAAAGTTTTGGTCTCACTGACGTTACAGAAAACACATGAATGCGTGCTAAGGCTAATGAAACAAATCGCCATCACTAATGTTAACTTTTACAGCTACCACGATAAGTAAGTACTAAGTTAACGCTCTGTTTACGGTAACTTTAGCAGCTAACTAGCGATTTTACGATTACAGAGATGACGGTCCCTCTTCATCATTGTCACAATCAGCCACAATATGCTTAAGGTGCTCGTACATCGCGGTTGTGCTGCCGTGGAAGGAAAGTTCTGCCCAGAGTTGTATAGTAACGAAGTAGAACTCCTTCACTACTGTACTTAAGTACTAAAATGCTGTATCTGTACTTTACTGGAGTATTATTTTTTTCTCCTACTTCCACTTTTACTTCACTACATATTTTCCATCAGTTTAATACTTTTACTGCGATACATTTTTTACGTGCTGTATAGTTACTCGTTACAATTATAAACATGTTAGCTGGCGCCGTCACCGGATCAAGCTGTTTTATGAGAAAACTGCGCATGCTCCTTTCGCGTCTCGTTTACTCTGCTGCTGCCTTCATTGAACACTTGAGTTTCGTAATCTAGGTTCACTTGACACGTCGTGACTGCCGCAAGGGTCCGCGCGGCAAAAATGACGCAATCGCGGTGGCTCCATGCGCGTTGGCCACACGCGCGGACGTGCAACTCTCGATTTTTGTGCGTGCGAAGTTACAAGGTGGAATTCATGCACTTGTACGGAACTTTGAAGATCCATTTTCAGTATTTTCCAGCACCTTCAGCTTAATTTACATATTTATACAAATGCACATATACTCGAAATTATGCCAAATTATTTGCTTTTTATCTCATTAAAGAGATGGTATTGTGTTTGGTAACAGCAGAATAGCTGCATAAGTGCTGCATAATAAGCTTGATGGCGTTTTAATGTCCATATATTGGCACCTTCCCCACCTTCAACATCGAGTGATCGTGGCGGTGAGGGTGAGGAAGGAGACCACCCTGGCCCTACCTAGAGACAGTGTTTGCTGGAATGAAAGTAAATTCCTATAGGATGAAGTGCCATCTCTGCCTCCCTAAAGAGGGTGAAATATTGGCCTTCAAAAATTCACCTTCGAACTTGAAGAAACACATTAATGTAAGTTATAAATATAATGTACAGGTGACACGCCAGCTTGAGCTAACATAATTAGCTAATAACTAACCTAACTATGTTCATGACGTGCTGCAGTGTTCACTTAACATTAGCTGGCAATCATATTTAGTGTAGTGTTTTTATAGGGTAAGGGCATTTATTGAGGGTAAACGCAGGGCAGTAGGCTCACCCTTAGTAGGCTCACCCTTATTCTAAAATAAATTTTAGAATAAACTACTTGCACTACTTAAGTACAAAAAATGCCGAATACTTCTGTACTTCTACTTAAGTAAAATTTTTAAAGAACACTTCAACTTCTACTCAAGTCAATTTTTTGATAGAGTACTTGTACTTTTACTCAAGTATGGGTCTCTAATACTTTATACAACACTGGTTCTGCCTTGCAGATATTGCACGTGTTTCGGAACCCGGCTACGGAAAATGATCCCACACTTTTGAGTTCCGTAGCCGGGTAGCCTTTATACCAGTATGTATAACGTCCTGGGATGTCGTCCACTGTCTACCCCGGTTTCCACTACTGCGCATGTGCGTCAAGGACAGAAAGGCAGACGCAACAATGGAAATTGCCGCAGCAGTTTGGAGAGAAAATAAAACCGACGCATCGACTATTAAATTAGTCGACATAATCGTGACTAGTCAACTAATCATGGCAGCCCTTGTCCACGCTCACACCAGCACCAGTCTGCACTGGTCCACGCTCACACTCACACTATCAGCCCAGTTGTGTTCCTGTAAGATCCAGTTCTCCATCTCTTTCTTTCTCTCGCTCCAGTTGCTTTTGTTTATTTCATAGCTTTGAGCATTTCATCTTCTTCACTAAACTTTTAAAAGGTTCTGTCTCACTCACATAAACCTCTCTGCTCATCAGAGCAAGGCCAGAACCTGAAACAAAAAACTCACTCATCCAGCACTTCAAAGGGAGAGGACTAAAGACCAGGAGAGGCACACAGCTGACGCTCACGCGGCTGACGCTCACGGAACTGATGCTCACGCGGCTGACGCTCACGGAACTGATGCTCACGCGGCTGACGCTCACGGAACTGACGCTCACGCGGCTGATGCCCACGCGGCTGACGCTCACGGAACTGACGCTCACGCGGCTGACGCTCACGCGGCTGCGTCTAAGACAGGGCGATCTCAGCACGCTTACATCATACTGGAGAGGGATCAGCTCAGAGCAGCAAATCATATCTGACAGACAGCACTGACAGGAGAGAGAGAGAGAGAGAGAGAGAGAGAGAGAGAGAGAGAGAGAGAGAGAGAGGAGGCAGAGAGAGAGAGATAGGCTGAAAAAGAGAGAAAAGAGCCTGATGAAGATGGCATACGTGGATTTTGGATCCAGCAGCAGCGTGGAGCTTCAGTCAAAGTGGGAGATGCTGACTGGGGTTGTTATGGCAACACATATGTGCCAGAGTGTCTACAAAAGGTCCTGCCTATACAAGCACATGCATATAAACACACACACACACACACACACACACACACACACACACACAGATGCACACACACACACACACACACACACACACACACACACAGATGCACATACACAGACGCACATACACACACACACACACACACACACACACACACACACACACACACACACACACACACACACACAGATGCACATACACAGACGCACATGCCCTTCTGTGACCATAACTGGACATTGAAACAATATTTGTTGATATTTGACTCTGTAATCCAACTCACTGAATTTAAAGATTAAACACAGAGAACCGTATAAGCATATAATACTACGAAATTGAGGTCTATCAATTTGAGGACACCTCCACTAACTGGACAAACACCCACAGGGTGTAGTTTTCTACAGGGTTGGCGAGGCTACAGGTGTTGTCTGAGCAGCAGCTCTGGCTGTGTTACTCTGTCGTCTGGAAACATGCAGTGACACATTGCACTTTGTTTTGAGGTCTGTTGCCTTTCCTGATGACTGGCTGTAATTCATATGTGGTTCACGCAATATTAAATGTAAATATCTTCCGATTCAGCATTTAACTCCATATAGCAATTGTTTCCATTAAAATTGAATGTGAAGTTTATAGAACAACTGTGTCCAATTAATAACGAATGGCACCATAGACAAATGGAACAGTGTCGCACACACACACACACACGCACGCACGCGCGTGTGTGCGTGCACACACACACACACACACACACACACACACACACACACACACACACACACACACACACACAGAACCCCCCTTCTCTCTAGCAGATGGTAATTAGCTCTCAGAGGAGCAGTGAGGGGTTTCCCTTCTCAGACAGGCTGGGGAATCTGAGCCTGCACTCCTAAAGCCACACGGTTATAACACCTCTCGTGTGTGGGGTAACAGAGCAGGTACTCGGGGCACACGGGGCATACGGGGCGGGCAGGGCAGGCGGACGTGGCCAGCGTGTCCTGGCCTCACACCTCCGTCCCGCTAGCAGACGGCTGCTGGGTGTGAGACACTCACCTGCACCAGGAGCTCTAGCTTCCGGTCATCCAGGAGATGGACCTGACATCTCCGCCCCTCCGTCATCTAGGGAGAGAGGGAGAGAGGGAGAGATTAACCATAGAGACGGGCAGCAATGACATCATCAACAACAACAACAACAACAACAACAGAAAATACTGGGTCATCAGGAAAAGCAACCACAACAGAAACTCTCCTCTCTCTCTCTCTCACACACACACACACACACACACACACACACACACACACACACACAATTTGATCTCATTCGCACCCTCCTGTCGCACCAGTGGTTTGTGCTGAGTACTCTCGCTGCTCCCTGAAGCTGCTGAACACACGGGTCTCTTGCTTTGGCTGCTCAGTCCAGCCTACGGTGCTACAACAGCTGCTGCAGCTCAGAGCTGGACACACCCAGCCCCAGTGAGAGAGACCAGCCCCAGTGAGAGAGACCCGCCCCAGTGAGAGAGACCAGCCCCAGTGAGAGAGACCAGCCCCAGTGAGAGAGACCCGCCCCAGTGAGAGAGACCAGCCCCAGTGAGAGAGACCCGCCCCAGTGAGAGAGACCAGCCCCAGTGAGAGAGACCCGCCCCAGTGAGAGAGACCAGCCCCAGTGAGAGAGACCAGCCCCAGTGAGAGAGACCCACCCCAGTGAGAGAGACCAGCCCCAGTGAGAGAGACCAGCCCCAGTGAGAGAGACCCGCCCCAGTGAGAGAGACCAGCCCCAGTGAGAGAGACCAGCCCCAGTGAGAGAGACCCGCCCCAGTGAGAGAGACCAGCCCCAGTGAGAGAGACCCGCCCCAGTGAGAGAGACCAGCCCCAGTGAGAGAGACCCGCCCCAGTGAGAGAGACCAGCCCCAGTGAGAGAGACCCGCCCCAGTGAGAGAGACCAGCCCCAGTGAGAGAGACCCACCCCAGTGAGAGACCCGCCCCAGTGAGAGAGACCAGCCCCAGTGAGAGAGACCCGCCCCAGTGAGAGAGACCAGCCCCAGTGAGAGAGACCAGCCCCAGTGAGAGAGACCCGTCCCAGTGAGAGAGACCAGCCCCAGTGAGAGAGACCAGCCCCAGTGAGAGAGACCCGCCCCAGTGAGAGAGACCCGCCCCAGTGAGAGAGACCAGCCCCAGTGAGAGAGACCCGCCCCAGTGAGAGAGACGCACACGCCGGCCGCACGTGCAGCAGTCACAGCTCACGCACACTGGCATTAACCAACCAGTTCTAGAGCTCTACACGGAAACAGCAATTATCATTCCATACAAGCAGGTCTCCATCTCTCTCTTATTTGGTCACACACACGCACGCACACACACACACAAACACACACACACACACACCTCGGAAGGACTAAGGTCACAGTTTCATTCATATCCCATCAGGCTTCAATGAAATATTCCCACAGTTCAGTATTTCTCATAAACAACTTTACTGCCATATTCAAACAGCAGATGTACTAGAGATACTGCAGCTCCCTCCTTCCATTATACATAATACCACACACACACACACACACACACAATACGTGTCCCTATGTGATACAGTGTACAATAGGGAAATATTTTATTACTCACACACGGATGCTCGCATGTGCACAAACACGAGCTTTTGGGTGACCAAACTGTGCTAATTACTACAAAAAAAAACCATAGTCCAGACTGTCTACAGAACAGAACATGGATTCCTATATATAACCCTGTTATAAACCTTTAGTAGAAGTACTGTTAACACAAAAGCTCGTAAACCTGTGACATCTTTTCACTGTCTTTATTGTGATTCTGTCCCCACAATGTCTGGAGGGGCTTACTGGCACTCATCAATCATGCCCAGCTACAAAGCACTCACTCAGAAAGCAGCCTTCAACAGATCACTCAAGCAGAAAAACACACACACACACACCCCTGCACCCCTCTCACACACACACACACACACTTAAAAACTGAGAGATTAAAGATAACTTAGACTTAAACTCTTAGACCTAAACTCTTAGCATTGGCATTAGAATCCACTTTTTAATTCAGCCCACTGTTGTTGACCATTGAGGGTAAGAGACGACTGATCTGTAGACAGAACCACCACCCGTCTCACCATCCGGGCTGATCTGTAGACAGCACCGCCTGTCTCACTCTGCAGACTGTCCTCACCCTCCAGAGTGTCTTCACCATGGCTGCCCTGCAGGGTGCCCAAAGGCTCAAGGACACACGTGACTGCAGATCATTAATATTAAAAAGGGACGTAGGACAGACAGAAATAAATAAACCCTGCTTCACACAGAGCAGTAGGCCCCCTCTGGCGGCTGTGTGCATGGCCACCTTCAGAAGTCTTCCTCTGACCCCGGGCTGGAATTACACAGTCAGTGCACTTTCCAGTACAGAAACATGTTTGGAATTACCAACACTCCTGTGTTTTAGCCATGCGTCATTCCACATTCTTCCACAAACCGTGTGTGTGTGTGTGTATGTGTTTCACATTGTTATTACTGTGTGAAGTGGTAAACATCCTTGGCAGATGACACACACACATACACACACATCTGTGGCAAACAAAGCGCCGAGGGGCAGCACACCGCGGTGGCATTAGAACACAGGCCTGGCGCGATATTGCTTTGACTGGTAAATCAGTCAAGGTTGTGGAGATTAAAATTCAAACACTTGCATTTGCATTTCCACTCTGACATGGCCCCTCCCCCGACCCTGCACCGCGGGTCTGCTCCCAATCCTGAACCCTCATCTTCCTCTCAATCCAACATCAGTGTGAATAAATACTCTTCCTCCTCCTTTCACTCCATCACCCATCTGTTTCCCCTTATGTCCTGCGTGGATACACGAGTGAAGAATCATCCTCCGTCACCTGGACTGGTGCTGCAAACACACTCCTCCACCCCCATCCACCTTCACCCCCCATCCACCCCCACCACCCCATCCACCTCCACCCCCATCCACCCCCACCACCCCATCCACCTCCACCCCCCATCCACCCCCACCACCCCATCCACCCCCATCCACCCCCACCACCCCATCCACCTCCACCCCCATCCACCCCCACCACCCCATCCACCTCCACCCCCCATCCACCCCCACCACCCCATCCACAAGCCAAGTTCAAAAGGAAAACTGAGTGAGATTCCTTAAACGCTTGTCTGAGGGAGGATGGGAGAGGAGGTGGGAATCGCACAGAGCTCGTCGGTCTCCTCCAGGAAGACCAACTCCCTGAGGAGCACAAACAATGGAGCTGATAAACGCAGGAGGGCTCATATTTCCTCCCCACTAAGGAAGGAGGGTGTGTGTGTGTGTATGTGTGTGTGTGTGTGTGTGTGTGTGTGTGTGTGAGCACTGCAGGACAAAACACATCCCTCCTTTCTTCTCTTCCTCCTGCTCTCAGGGTCCAAAGATGTCTGGCTAAACAGCTGAAGTCTACACAGAGGCGTGTGTGACCGCTAACATTACCAAAGTGTACGGCACTGGGACTACTACTGGGACTGTGTGTTTGTGTAAGAGAGGGAATGCTCTTTCATCAAAATCTTGGCCTAAACACTACTATGTGAGTTTGATACTGACCTGTGAAGTGGTCCCCCCCCTCCCCCCCCCCCCAAAGAAAGACCTGTCAAATGTCTCTCAGCCATGCTAACATTTGCAGTCCATGGCCCTCTCTCCTTCCCCACTCTTCTATTCCCATACACTCACCAACCCACCTAAATCACGCCTTCCATCTTGAACCCATTAAACCTAATTCTCCTTCCCATGGGTGCTGGATTACTGTCCTTCGTGTAGGACAGGTGTTCTGAATGCACTCCGCAAGTTCAAGTTCAAAATAAACATAAATCAATATGAGTAATCAGCCAAAGGGAACAAAGGCCAACTCTGGGGAGTCAGACCCAGTGTGTGTGAAATGAGACCAACACCAGTGAGTGAGACCAGCCCCAGTGAATGAGACTAGCCTCGGTGAGTGAGACCAGCCCCTGTGAGTGAGACCAGCCTCGGTGAGTGAGACCAGCCCAGGTGAGTGAGACCAGCCCCGGTGAGTGAGACCAACCCCGGTGAGTCAAACTAGCCATGGTGTGTGAGACTAGTGAGGCTAGCCCCAGTGAGTGAGACTAGCCCCGGTGAGTGAGACCTGCCCTGGTGAGTGAGACCAGACCTGGTGAGTGAGACTAGCCACAGTGAGTGAGACAAGCCACAGTGAGTGAGACAAGCCCCAATGAGTGAGACTAGACCTAGTGAGTGAGACTAGACCCAGTGAGTGAGACTAGCCCCGGTGAGTGAGACTAGCCACAGTGAGTGAGACCTGCCCCCCTGAGTGAGACCAGCCCTGGTGAGTGAGACTAGCCACAGTGAGTGAGACCTGCCCCCCTGAGTGAGACCAGCCCTGGTGAGTGAGACTAGCTCTGGTCAGGGAGCCACATCTGTTCAGCATCACATTCTCTGACTAAAGTTGTGAGTTCATGTCCCTTTTAGCCGACTGCTCTCAGGTTTAACACAGGCATTTTTAAGCACTACAATGGATGGACGTGCAGACTGAGACACCAAGCACATTTTGGCCTGAGTGAAACTGGCCAAGTCAAACTCTGACCAGCCCCTGTGAGTGAGACCAGCCTCGGTGAGTGAGACCAGCCCAGGTGAGTGAGACCAGCCCCGGTGAGTGAGACCAACCCCGGTGAGTCAAACTAGCCATGGTGTGTGAGACTAGTGAGACTAGCCCCAGTGAGTGAGACTAGACCCGGTGAGTGAGACTAGCCCCGGTGAGTGAGACCTGCCCCCCTCAGTGAGACCTGCCCTGGTGAGTGAGACCAGCCCTGGTGAGTGAGACTAGCCACAGTGAGTGAGACAAGCCACAGTGAGTGAGACAAGCCCCAATGAGTGAGACTAGACCTAGTGAGTGAGACTAGATCCAGTGAATGAGACTAGCCCCGGTGAGTGAGACCTGCCCCCCTGAGTGAGACCAGCCCTGGTGAGTGAGACTAGCCACAGTGAGTGAGACCTGCCCCCCTGAGTGAGACCAGCCCTGGTGAGTGAGACTAGCTCTGGTCAGGGAGCCACATCTGTTCAGCATCACATTCTCTGACTAAAGTTGTGAGTTCATGTCCCTTTTAGCCGACTGCTCTCAGGTTTAACACAGGCATTTTTAAGCACTACAATGGATGGAAGTGCAGACTGAGACACCAAGCACATTTTGGCCTGAGTGAAACTGGCCAAGTTAAACTCTGACAACTCAGCATGGAAGTTTATGAAGCACGGGGCATTAGGCTAGCAAGAGATCTATTTGCCCACTTCCAACAATGTGCAACGTCACACCAAAGTCACACCAAATCCAGATCACATCGAAGCTGGTTGAAAACTACAGAACTATTTACCAGCTATTCCTCCAGAATGCGACAATGACACGACTGCCATAAACTCTGGAAACTGGTCACAAAAGGCTCAGTCCACACTGCAGCTTCAAGTCTTACACCTACTGGACATAATTTGCCTCTGTGTGGTGCATGTGGGGGCAGGAGATAGGCACCATACTGCTGGTTTACAACCTGCCAACCTGCTAGGCTGCAGGGAGTGCTGTGTGTGTGTGTGTGTGTGTGTGTGTGTGCGTGTGTGTGTGTGTGTGTGTGTGTGCGTGTGTGTGTGTGCATCTCTGGGTCAGACTAGGTGTTATTACCTTTATAATGTCAGGAGTCTGGCTGTAATCATAAAGTAATGAGTAGGCTAACTTCTTCAAACAGGTGCCAAATTATTTATGGCAACTTTCATTTTATTGCATATGTAAATCATTTTAACACCTATATATCATTACATGCTCAGTGGTTTATTATAGGCTAAAAGTGAGCTGTTATGGCTTTATTATAGTTTTCAGTAAAAAAAAATGCACAAAAGGCCAGTGAGATCAATGCTGTGAATTTCGGGGCAAGTGGAGAAAATCTGAATCAGGCTGCAATCCATAAGATTATTCTAATCTGAGCATCTAAACCATCGCTGAGACCACCCTAATGCTGATTTAATGCTGACCTTTGTGCCCCCTGTAAGGACTCAGAGATAACCCCACAAAATCCAGTACTGAGAAGAATATCCCAGGATAGTACTGCAAATCATCGGAAAAATTACAACTCAAAGGCATATATTCATGACGATGAGCTAAAATATTTAAGTGTTACACCTTTCGTACTAATCAATCATATTTTGTTGGTGCTTCACTACAGTGTTGAGGAGGCCTGTGCCAGTGTTCAGGGGAGGTAATATGGGTATCTGCAGTGTTGAGGAGGCCTGTGCCAGTGTTCAGGGGAGGTAATATGGGTATCTGCAGTGTTGAGGAAGCCGGTGTCAGTGTTCAGGGGAGGTAATGGGGCATCTGCAGTGTTGAGATGGCCTGTGTTGAGGAGAGGTAATAGGGACATCTGGCATTAGCTGCTGAATTGGCTGCCCTGCAGTGCAGAACTAAGACCGCAGCACAGTGAGCCACACCGCACTCACTTCACACTCCCCATCCTACAAACACCGCTCCTGTCGCCTACAAACACCGCTCCTGTCGGGCCTGCGCCTAAACGCCCTCAGCGAGCACATCCCATAGCTCCCACCATTACACAGCGCCTGAGGTAACAAGGATGAACAGACACATGTATTGTGTAGGACCGGATTCAACCAAATCAGTTCAGCTCCTGCTGCTTCGCTTGAGACATTATGGCACGTATTTAGCTGATTATAATGACTCCAGAACTACAAACACCGCGGAGAGAACCGGCCAGACACACCGATATTAAGAAACGACACGAAACGAAAATACGTTAGCAGCACAACTCGGTATGTAAACACAACCCGTCAATGCCTCAAGCAGCCGGTGGCCTTTCTAGAACCATCCGCAAACAAGCTTCAAAAGACTCAAATATTTGTTTCATTTGTAAAGAATACGAGTTTGTCGCAGCCTAGCTGGGATACATGTACAGAGCCCAACCGCTTTCTTACACGGACGGTCTCCACAAGCAGGACGGCACTGCTGACCCAGGAACGACCGAGCTGGTCCCGCCTCTACCGGCCATGAGAAGCGCAGACCGTCGGTACCGTTACTGGTTATTACACTGGACAAGCAGACGAGTCCGTTCATAGCGCACCTCTGCATTCAGTCGCTGTTATAATAATCGTAGTATTATATAAAATAAATAAATACTACGATTATATATATATATATATATATATATATATATATATATATATATATATATATATATATATATATATATATATAAAAGAATCGTAGATTCATACTCCGTGACTTCCATTATTCAAAGACAGCTAGCTGCTAGCGAGCCATGGAAACAAAACAACGTGAACGTTATTAGAGCCCGACATGATCAACCTTACCGTCGCGATATTACGGGTCCTCACGCATGAATTTCTCTGACCTGGTCAAACGTATGTCCACTCTACATTAATCCACACGTAGAGACAATTAATTCCCCAAAACGGACGTTTTATTCCCGGCCTAAATCACCGACAG
The DNA here is from genome assembly GCF_052324685.1 of Brachyhypopomus gauderio. Lineage (NCBI taxonomy): Eukaryota > Metazoa > Chordata > Actinopteri > Gymnotiformes > Hypopomidae > Brachyhypopomus > Brachyhypopomus gauderio. Next base: position 27,884,100 of record NC_135212.1, read on the forward strand.
CATCCTTTCCCTTGTGCCTGATGTGTGAGCGGCTCCGTGCAGAGCGGACCGACGGCGGTGCCACGCCATCCCATCCCGCCGCTCAACGCGCTGTTCACGGGGACGCTGGACCGCGTCCAGCACGCAGCTCCGCACTGTTCATGGGAGAAGCGGCTCCCCTCCACACCTCCGACCCCTCCTCCTCCTCCGCTTTGGAGACGCCGGCGTGCAGCACAAATGTTGTGATCGTGCAAAACCGAGAACGTACCATCAGCGAACAGCGAGGGGACCGGACCAAAAACCGCCCTGAGAATCACCTTTAGTGTCGGGGGTTCTTCCCACGGCTGGAATATTACAGCACGTTTCTTTCGTAAGCGAGGAGAACCGAGCCCGAGGGGGAAGGGAGAGGTGAGAGAGTGCAGACCCCGGGTATGTGCATGCAGACGGGTGTGCACGGCTTAAAGGAGCAGACCGACGACCATCAGCCCGACATCTGGATTTGCCGTAGAAAAGCCAAAAACATGTGGGAAAGGGTTTCTCTCTCCCTCCTTTCCTCCCCGCCTTCTTCCGCTCCGACGTTTCTAATTCAGACCTCCCTAGCCACTCGTTTGGTTTGGCCCGTTGACGAGAGGGTAAAACGCTTTAAACAGCGAGGCTCGAGATGAGGGACCTTAATTATGCACTCACACCCTGCTCCAACGGTCACTTCACCGCACACGAATGCATCATGCAAATCCTGCTGTTCTGTAACACTGGAAAATGTTTTTCTTCGTGCACAATTTAGTGCAATAATGTCTATGACAAGTCGCTCGTGCCTGCACGGTGAAAACGCCAGTGTCAAATTAACACCTAATGTTGAATCGGCTCCTGGAGTGTGCTAATTTGCCGCATTTGCGTGATACTCCTACAAATGTTCAGGTGCGTGTGTGGTTTCAGTCTGCTAAAAATGACATGGAGACTATAAGGTCCAACCTCAGTATCCTCCACAGTGCATGCCTCCACGCCACTGCCCCCTCCACATCAGACCAAGCCACATGGCATATATGGGAACAGTCTCTCGCCAAGCTTATGCTAAAATGGAACAAGCATTGAATTTCCACATGAACCCCCCCAACGATCAAGAATGTTTTTATACTGCAGTTACAGTGTAGTTCTAAAGAAAAAAAGACCGCATGGATGGATATTTTTCCCAGCTTTTTGAAACACACACACACACACACACACACACACACACACACACACACACACACACACACACACACACACACACACACACACACACTAAGAGTAAGTCTATTATGAGAACTGAAAATCATCAAACAAACATGGAACAGGAGCTGCATGCTCCTATCAGAGTTCAGCTCATGAATCTGTGGTCATTGGTTCTCACTTATACGGTTGTTATAGTCTGAGATAAACACAGAACAGTCCCAACGACAGTGAGCAGATCATTGATGTAGTCAAACAGTGTAGCTATTTTCAGAAAGTTGAGCTGAGGTGAGCAAGTGTCACAGCCGTTAGGAGCGTGGAGCTCGGTGCCCGTCTGGCAGACCAGCCACAGCGGAAACCCGCCTGTCCAATTCAAACAGTCCCTCATGATCCCCGAGCTCCGTTCGACATATTTTAGCTTTATTGGCTGCTTCCTCTGGGCCCAGGTCCGAACGCTTAGTCACAAGGGCCTCTTGTTTGAGAGAGGGAAAGAAAGAGTTTGAGAGAGAGAGAGAGAAAGAGAGAAGGAGGGAGAGAGAGGAAAAGAACACAGGGATCCGAACATTTCGACTAAGGAAGCCCAAGATGCACTGGGGGCAGGGTGGAATGGATGGGAACGGCCAAACTCACACGATTGTGATTGGAGGAGAGGGGTTCTAAAATAAACTTCAAAATGCCCACCCCCTCTTCCACTCCAGGCAATGTGTCATATTAATGCCTCTTTTGAGATCAAAGTGCACCATGAAACAGAAACTGTGCTTAAACTGTGACATACAAACTCCATGAAACAGAAACTGTGCAAAAACTGTGACATACAAACTCCATGAAACAGAAACTGCTAAAACTGATATACAAACTCCATGAAACGGAAACTGTTAAAAATGGCCGTAGGATTTAAGGTGTGGGGTGTGGGGTGTGGGGTTTAGGGTGTGGGGTGTAGGGTTTAGAGAGTAGGTTGTAGGGTCAACACCAATGAAGCTGATGAAAGGTGGAGTGGGGAAAGAGACAATGATGTATGATGTGATGATGTGTCTTCAGAATGTGGGCAGTTGTCTCTTCTGTGACCCACGTTACTGTAATTACATATAAACAGAACAGACCTTTTAATTAACGTGTGATGGAGTCAGGCGTGTGGCCTACAGAAGCCCAGTGTAAGACAGTATGAACAGCACATGAGGTAGTCATTGTCAAAGTCATCTCATATGAAAGTGTGTCATAGCTCAGACTCATTCACTAAATTGACCTGAAAACACTTATTCATAACTCATATGCAAAAATGACCCGAAAAAGAAAATTAAAATTGAGATGAAAACAAAAACAAATCTAAAATATAACATGAAACACACACTCTCTCTCTCTCACACACACACACACACACACACACACACACACACACACACACGCACACACGCACGCACGCACGCACACACACACACTCATATATATATATATATATATATATATATATATATATATATATATATATATATATATATATATATATATATATATATATATATAGGTGTGGGAGGTGTGGTGCTTTGGTGCTTTTTGAGGACAGTCATGGTGGTTACGCCTCTGCTTTAAATCACATGTCACATCAAGGATCCTCTGCGGCCTCTCAAATCATCTGTGTGTGTGTGTATGTGTGTGTGTGTGAGTGTGCTTTTCAGGAGACTTTTCAGTGTGCTTTTTGTAATTCTATATGCTGAACCTTTGTGGGTAAGTCCAGGTGTAGATAGCACAACCTCAGGCACAGTGTAACCGAGGATATATTAGTGTAATAACCTATTGTCTTACATGGCTATTACTCTAGTTAATAATGTGCTTAAGATGAGAGCTGGATCTTATATCTGCGCATATTAAACTATCTTCAGCATCAGCAGACAGCACAAATCAACTCTGAGTGATGTGTTGGGATTGAGCACTCACTCTCATCAGTGCTCCGGTTCTGCTGTATGTGTTGTATTGGACCACTGAGAACCATTACTCCTTCTACTCTATATGGTGAGTGCTTGTGAGTGTGTGTGCCAGTGTGTGTGTGTGTGTGTGTGTGTGTGTGGGTGTGTGTGTGCTTTTCAGGAGACTATAGAGACTTATAACCCTGCATACAATATGAAACAGCAAAAGGAGTCTTTACATGGCTGAAGAACACAGACCTTGGGAATAGTTTCCTTCAAACTTCTTTACCTCCTCTCTTCCCCTCTTTCTCTCTCTCCCCTCATTCTCTCTCTTTTCCCCCTCTTCCTCTCTCTCCTCCCTGTTTTTCTCTCTCCCTCTCTCTTTGTTTCTGTGTGTATGTGTCTGCCTGTCTTGTGAGAGAAAAATGTGTTTCTAGTTATGTCTGTGGAAAAAAAAACATACACCCACATGTAAGCACTTCAAACGTATGAGATCTCCCTTGCTGTAATTTCACTGCATTGCTAAGTTACCATCTGGCCAGAAATACACATACTGCCCAAGTTTATTCAGCCTTTACACATCCTCACATGCAAATGAATTAGACAGGACATTAGATGAAATGACGCGGTTCTCAGAATACAGTCTGTTTAGTAGAACATCGTAGTAATTCAAATGAAGATGAACACAGCTGCATTTGGAATATATCATGTACAGAAGCAGCCAGG
>NC_135212.1:27890414-27896452 GCF_052324685.1 Brachyhypopomus gauderio
CTGCTTTCTGCTAGAGAGAGAGAGAGAGAGAGAGAGAGAGAGAGAGAGAGAGAGAGAGAGAGAGAGAGAGAGAGAGAGAGAAATTTGAATATGAATATGAGATGTACAAAAAGACTGACGGCTCCTTAGTGATTATAATTTTGCATGTGAAATTTCAGGTATTCAAACCAGCACTATGGAAAACAGAATGATCACTTACTTGTAGGAAAATATTCAAATGTTTTGGGAGCCATTTGGGAAAGTAGCAAAGTTCTTCAGTAAACGTATAACAGTATTAGAGAATTTGAGGAGAGGATTGTCATGCAGCTTTGATGCTGAACATGCACTGCACACACACACACACACACACACACACACACACACACACACACACACACACACCACACACACACACACACACACACATCTTAATGACGTATTTTGTGAGTGGTGTGAATTATTCACAGACAGATAAAGTGTTTTCAGTTTGTGCTCCCGCAAGGAGGAAGTGTGTTTAAATATTCAAGCTGTCTAATGATTCAGTTACAGAATTACCTGGTAGCTGAGGGTCAGGAGTGTGAGTGATGAAACACTCCATTAATAACTAGATGATGCAGGCTACAGTGCCCTTGCTCACGATGATGATTAAAAGACAGTGGGTCAGCTCACTGCTTTTCTTTTCCAGTGAAGAATCACTACCCCCCCTGGCCACTGGAGGGCAGCCTTGAGCGAAGAGCTCAGATCCCTGAAGTCACAGCCCATCCTGAGTGTCAAACGCAGCACTCTGATAGGCTGCAGTGACAGGGTCACACTGGAATAGGCTTTGTTCTAATACTACACTGTGGACACACACATGAATGCACACAGACACTAAAGGATTTATTACATGCGCCAAAGATGCATTCTGTTCTTATTCATGCTAAATATATGTGAACGTCAACCCTACATTTATGTTCATGTAAGTAAACATCAACTAATACATTTAAGTAAACCGTAGCTTGTATGTTTAAGTAAAACCTAACTCAAACTATAAAATAAAGCCTAACAAACTATAAAATAAAGCCTAACTCAAACTCTAAAGTAAAACCTAAATGGCCTCCACACAAAACCTGCATGTAGCTATTGGGGGTTTTCAGCTCCCTAGACTGCAGTGACGTAGGTGCTTCTTCCCCAGGACTGTGTTCATTCAAATGTGAAAGTGCAGGAACCCGTCCTACTCATTCATCCTTTCTGGAAGAATTTAGGGCAGGTAGCTTCACAACGAAGGAACAGCAGCATTCAGTTCCTCTGTCTGAGGAAGTGCTGAGTAGACCAAGAAGACATAGCTCCTTTTAAAAAACTCAGAAAGAATTTTAGTCAAGTTAATTGAACAAATACAAGCACAGGACATATTAAACGCACTAGTGTATGGAGTCCAAGGCAACACACACACACACACACACACACACACACACACACACACACACACACACACACACACACACACACACACACACACACACGCGCACACACACACACACACACACACACACACACACACACACACACACACACACACACACACACACACACACACACACAAAATCCAGCTCATTGGTAATACATACAGACAAAAAGTCTGACGCTCACAAAATACACTAAATAATTCAGTTTGAATTAAGGTCTGATATTAGTCACTCAATCATATTACTATAATATGACTTATATGAGTGAAAAATCCAATAATTGGAAAGACTATTGTATATGTCCCTCTGGAAAGAATTTGTCATCAGTATGCCCAACAAACCTCAAAGACATCAGCCTAACATCAGCCTAACATCCAGCATAACATCAGCCTAACATTCAGCCCAACATCAGCCTAACATCAGCCTAACATCCAGCCTAACATCAGCCTAACATCAGCCTAACATCCAGCCTAACATCAGCCTAACATCCAGCCTAACATCAGCCTAACATCCAGCGTAACATCCAGCATAACATCAGCCTAACATCAGCCTAACATCCAGTATAACATCAACCTAACATCAGCCTAACATCAGCCCAACATCCAGCCTAACATCAGCCTAAAATCCAGCTTAACATCCAGCATAACAGCCAACACAGAATATTCCCACAGTGATTAAATGTTAAATATTCTCACACTACTAGTGAAATTAGATTTTAACTAGAAAACAGACATTTCTGAGGGACTCTACATCACTGACAAAGTCCCACATGGCGAAACATCTCGTCTGCCTTTCGCCCTGGATCTGTTCTGCTGAGGTATGATTTACATCATCACACACACAGTTCCACACACATACACACACATGCAGTGAAGAGGGGAAAACAGTTTATATATATGGATTTAAGCAGCAGAGAAAAATGTTCCACACAGTGCATGCAAATATCAACCATTCCCAGGAGACCATGTGTTAAAAATTTGAATCCATTATCCAACAATCAAAGCACACCCACTATGAACACTAACGGAAAACTGCTGAGAAATGGACACGTACACGTTCACACACACACACACACACACACACACACACACACACACACACACACACACACACACACACACACACACACACACACACACACACAAACACACACACACACACGCACACACACACGCACACACACACACGCACACACACACGCACACACGCACACACACACATGCACATGCACACACACACACACACACACACACACTCATCCTAGCATTATAAAGAACACAAAGAAACAACCAGAAGAAGGATGTAATCACACAGGACTAGGTTCTGGGAAAATACCATGGCTAATAAATACAGCTGTGTGTGTGTGTGTATGTTGTGTGTGTGAGTATGTGTGTGTGTGAGAGTGTGTGTGTGAGTGTAGGTGTGTGTGTGTGTGTATGTGTGTGTGTGAGTGTAGGTGTGTGTGTGTGTGTATGTGTGTGTGTGTAGGTGTGTGGTGTGTGTGTGTGTATGTGTGTGTGTGTGTGTGTGTGTGTGTGTGTGTGTGTGTGTGTGTGTGTGTGTGTGTGTGTGTGTGTGTGTGTGTGTGTGTGTGTGTGTGTACTTGTCCATGTTTCCAGTGTGGACTAAAGAGTCATAACGCTGCACTGCAGGCCAGTGTGTGAAGGAATGCTCTGTTCAGTCAGCATGATCATGGCAGACGGTGGGAGTGCACAGTGCACTGATGGAGTGGGCGGGACCGCCAGGGCGGAGGGAGAGGCACTACACGCCAGCATGTGTGTCAGCCAGGGAACCACTCCACACTGTCCAGAGCGGAACAGTCCATTTATCACACAGCTCAGGGGGGTGTCAGTTTGTCAGCAAAATGGTATTTCCTTCAGACTGAAGCCATCCTTCTTAAACATAGAGAAAGGAGATACTTCTGCAAAGACAAGCATAGTTCCTTACGGAAATGCGTACAAACATGTACAGACACGTACACCTACACACCCATACCCCCATACCCCCACCCCCCAGCACACACCACACACACACACACACACACAGCACAACACACACACACACACACACACAAACAGCTAGACCTGAAGAAAAGACAGTGGCTGAATGTCAAGGCTGTAGACGTCTGCCATTATCTATTAAGTCCTAAAGGACGAGCAGGTCTGGCTGGCTATGGCCAGCTCTGTATCAGGATGCAGGACAAGGGAAAGAGCTGTGTGTGCAAAGGTTTTTGCTTATAAAATTATCCGACAGGACAGCAGCACTGTAGCCCCTCCAAACCAACCCGCTCTCACAGATCTGCAATTAGCAGCTTAAGGGAGAACAAAAGCGTTTCTATGTGTGCTGCAAAGAGCTGGGAAGAAAGAATGAGACTTACTGAGCTGGACTGAACTTTAAAGAGATCAGATGGGAGTAGAGAGAGAGAGAGAGAGAGAGAGAGAGAGAGAGAGAGAGAGAGAGAGAGAGAGAGAGAGAGAGAGAGAGAGAGAGAGAGAGAGAGAGAGAGAGAGAGAGAGAATTGTGGAAAGGACTCTCATGAAAAGGTATTTTCTTGAACAAACGCTGCTGCCACCAGAAGGCATCTGAGAAGGTTTTATACGTTTCCAGGACAATACTGAAAGATCTGTCCTCTTAAGTATTCAGGGAAAACTGGCAAAACCTGAGAACACCTAACAGAACCTACCTCACAAGGCCAAAAAGGATAGTTCTCAGTTTAGATAAATGAAGGAGGTCTGATGCCCTTTGCATTTGACCTCTATTAATGGTCAAATTTCACTTTCATTGTTTACAGCATTCTTCCAAATTGCAAGTGCTCTTGAGCTCTAAAGAGAAAAACTGTGTGTGTGTGTGTGTGTGTGTGTGTGTGTGTGTGTGTGTGTGTGTGTGTGTTTATGTATTTTGGCTTCTGCTCTGTGTATTTGTCTGGATATTGCTTTCTTTGAATGCTAGATGACTGCTTTCATCACTCTGCTAAGATATTCCACTGGGATCTTTAAAACTTTCATTTATCATCATATAATTTCTCAAGCCTGTCTATTCTGAAATCAAGCTCTCTGGGACTGTTTAGTCTGGTCTGCTGACCAGTGATCTGCTCACCCTGTGAGAAAATATGAGAAGGTAGAGAAACAGGGACTGAATACGAATCACACACACACACACACACACACACACACACACACACACACACACACACACACACACACACACACACACACACACACACACACACATAGTCATACCTGGTACACGGTGTTATACAGTAGGTGTGTGTGCCTCAGTCTCCTGAGAGCAGTTGACGTCAGATTCCATAACACACCCTGTCGCACACACACATTATCCTCCAAACTCAGAAGCACGGCCTCCATAACTCACAAAGCGCGCACACACACGTGCGTATGCACACGGGTGTTGTGGACAGGTGACTCCTCTTTGGTCCAGGTGCATAAACAGTGAGGTGTCCTCAGGTACAGCGTCCCCCCGCTCCTCTCACGTCCTTCATGGCTTCTTCAGCTGGTCCAGCCGGGGACAGAAAGCCTTGACTATGTCACTGCCCGGGTGTTCAGGAGCCATCCAGTCCCACTAGACCCTCTCCCTCCCTCTGACTGAAGACGAAAGCTGAATTCTCAGAGAAACAGCTCCTGGTTTGCCCAACACAAACATTCCCACATAGAAAGTCTAACTCTGCTCCCCCCCCCCCCCCCCCTTCTGATTGTTAGTTTTAAAGTGACAGTCCCTCAGCAGTGTGTCCAGGCCCTCGTACGTAGTTACAGCAACAGAGGAGCTGGGCTACTCAGCCCTCCCAAACCCTGGGGTGGATTCAGCTTACACCCTGTGCCTGGCAGGCTCGTCTTCCCTCAGCAACAGGGGCCGCAGACAGAGCGGCCTGTGGGAACCGAAGACGCTGTTTATTCCATCGCTGATGCAATACGAATTAAAGAGCTAAAGTGATTGAGTCGATGTTGGTAAAGGCATTCACACAGATATGACCTTCAGGATGTTTCATTAAAGTGTCATTGTGTGTTTAATGTAAGAGTAGAATCAGTGTGCAGTCTCTGTGGTTCCCATACAGAATGTGTTGTGCCGTGGAAACAGGCTGCGTTAGAGTTCAGACACAGCGCACAGCCATCGAGTGTCGGGCTAGCTGTCTCACTTCATGTAGTCTAAGACACGTTCTACAGAAGGCAGGGATCTAATTTTCCTGTGCATGTGTGAGGAGTGCCCGTGTGCGGTGCCCATGTGCACGTGAGCAGTGCACGAGAGCAGGGCACAAGCATCCTCCACCACCATTTACATTTTATGTATCTGCAATCCAACAGAAAGCTGCAGTCAATGATCCATGAAGGAGCCTGATCCCAGCATCTCTCTGCACTCTAATTAAAAGCACTTCTAAGACTCCTCGTGAGAGCCAAATGCAAGAGATCAATATCAATGCCACGTCCCATATAATGATACTAGACCAGAACCTGCATATTACGTCAAGATCACTCAGGGCAAGAGCCTGGATGGTCACCTAATTTCTGGAATGAGACACGCCTGAACTCACAGTCGGTGTGTTCACTGTACACGGCAGGGAAGCATAGTGTGGGAGAGGAGCCCTCACAAAGGAGCTGCTCC
>NC_135212.1:27896952-27906952 GCF_052324685.1 Brachyhypopomus gauderio
GTGCCTCCACTGCTCTAGAGTCCAGTGCCAGTGTGCTTTACACCACTGCATGGTGCTTTGCATTGCACTTGATGTATGGCTTGGATGCAGCTGCTCGACCATGGAAACCCATTCCAAGAAGTTCTCTGCGCACTGTTCTTGAGCTAATCTGAAGGCCACATGAAGTTTGGATGTCTGTAGTGATTGACTGCAGAAAGTTGGTGACCTCTTCGCACTATGCGCTTCAGCATCCGCTGACCCTGCTCAAACAGTTTATGTGGCCTGAGTCGCTGTCATTCCCAAACACTTCAATTTTCTTATAATACTGCCGACAGTTGACTGTGGATTATTTGGGACAAGGATATCTTATCACAGTGGAATTTACTGAGCTCCTGAGAGCGACCCATTCTTTCACAAATGTTTGTAAACATATTTGTACTTTATTGTACATTTGTCTGCCTAGTGCTTAATTTTATACATCTGTGGCCATGGAAGTGATTGGAAAACCTGATTCCAATCATTTGCATGGGTGAGTGAATACTTTTGGCAGTATAGTCTATGTACAAGCAGTGTTTGTGTGCACAAGTGTCTCAGTATTTCACCCTGATGTGCTTCCCAAAGAGATTCTCCTTCCCTCATAAATAGACATTAGAGTGAGTCTCAACTCAGCATTTTCTGCCCTACTGAACTTAACCCACATTTATACAGTTGAGAGAATGCTGACAGCCAATTTCTCTGTCTCTCTCTCTCTCTCTCTCTCTCTCTCTCTCTCTCTGTCTGTCTTTATCTCTCTGTCTCTCCCTGCCTCCCTCTCTCTCTCTCTCTTTAGCTTAAACACATTCACTTTCTCCATCTTTGCCCCTCCAGGAACTGCCTCTGCAAAGTGGATTGAATGTTTACTGTAATGAACACATTATGTGTTTCATTCATGTTCACTATAAGACAATACAGGAACACACCACACATATATAAACACACACACACACACACACACACACACACACACACACACACACACACACACACACACACACACACACACACACACACACACACACACACACAATAACAAATCTATACACATGGTAATGCAGGAGAAATGAGTGAAATGAAGAGAGGAGAGTAAACAGAAGAATGGAGAGTGAAAACAGAATAACTCGATGCATCTACCTGATCACACATCTCACTGATCATACATCTACCTGTATTATCATATTATTGTGTCTAACTATTATTCTCAAGAATTGCATGTAATTACCCCAAATTTCACTTCCTGTCCTTGGTTCTGATCTGATACCACTCACCTTCCACACGGACGTAGTACAGACGTAGTACAGACGTCCTGGTGTGCCAGGAGTGTGCTGAGTTTGTCTCCATTCTGCTGACCTCAGCCAATCACATACCTCCTGGGACAGGACGGAAAACTCACTCTTTAATACGTTACAGTCCTGACTCTGCAGCGCTAGAGCACACAGCTCCAAACCGAATCCATCTAGTTTGCATATGTCAATGATAATGTATGACCTGCTCATGCTAGAGACAGAGGGAGGGGAAGGGGAAGACGTGAAGTCAGCACTTCTCTGGCCACTGTGGACCACAGTACTGATGAGAAGACTGTCTGATACGGACAACATCTCCCCAATTCCCTGTCTCACAAATGTGTGTGTGTGCGTGTGTTCTTATCTTTTGCTTAACCCTTGAATCTAAACAACACCTTGAATCGCATAAATCAATTTCACGCATGAGGCTGCCCAAAGAGTTTCACTAGCATACACAATAACCCAGTACACACACACACACACACACACACACACACACACACACACACACACACACACACACACACACACACAGTGGGTGAATAATTTATAGAGAAATGTAAGTATTTAGATATTTAAATTAACTAAATATAATAAAATTAATTAATTTGACAGAGAAATCCCATACTATAGTCATATTAGCCATTATTCATAAGCTTCTTACGACCTTCTGAATGTGATGACACACCAACCTTCTGGTTGGCACTATGAAGAGTAGAATGTCCTGGGCACCTGATAAAATATGAAAAGACTTTGTGAGTCTAAGGCAAAGAGAAATGCAGGAGAACAAAGAGAAAGATAGACACAGAGAGAGAGAGAGAGAGAGAGAGAGAGAGAGAGAGAGAAACTGAGAGAAACAGAGAGAGGGGGTATTTGTAGGAATCTGTGTATGCTAATAGATTAGATGTCAAACAGGGCAGACAATTGTCATAAACATTTATTTATGATTTCAGCACAAGAGCATATGTCACTGTTGCTGTCTTGCCTGCCTTTGCCGTAGTTTAGCCGCTGGGCAGAGAGAAACCATGAAAGCCCCTGAGAAAAGGTGTTTAGACACCACCCCTTCCTCCGCCTTCTGGTCTAATGGAAGCAAAAATCACAGGACTGACTAAACTGCAAATAAAACATAACCAGTCCAGAAATGTTAAACAGCATTAAAGCATTAATCTCTCTAAAGTTGTTATTGAAAAGAAGAATGAGCTTGTTGGCTTTCCATGAAGCTACTGCTTGGGGTAGCTGATCATTACCAAGATGTTGTTCAAATAATACAGGATCTACTTGTCGTTTGTCTCTCTCTTCCACAACTGGCATCAACCCCAGAATGAAGCGTTCCCTCCAGCACCATGTTGAACACCCCCACTGTGCAGGGCCCCCAAATCCCCACCCCACTGTGCCAAGCCCTCCCAGTGCCGTCATATGGTCACATGGTTTCCTGCTAAAGGCTCTGATGAGTGTCCCTTCAGAGGACACTGTGTCCCTTCAGAGGACCCTTACAGAAAGCCGAGTGTTGGAAGGATTCGAGGGCCGTGTGCTGGCCGTTCGGAGAACACGCTTTAATCTCTACACATTTCACATATTTCGTACACGCCTAAACACATTTCCACATCCCCCATGTCCCATTTCCAGGCCAGTCCGGCGCTGCAACGTCTTGCTTGTACGTGTTTTCTCAGGAGGATTTACCTAGAACAGGAGTGTGAGCTGTTGTCTCCTTCACCCTGTCGTTATGAGATGAGACCACACCCCTTCCATCTGTGTTCAGGAGGAAGCACACATGTCTAGAAACTCTGTTAGTGTTTACAGCTCCTTTATAAGTCATAAAACCGAACAGCTAACACGAGCTACTTACACACCTTCACCACTACACAACCTACACCATCACCACTACACAACCTACACCATCACCACCACACACCCTACACTCCCTACACATCCTACACCATCACCACCACACACCCTACACACCCTACACCATCACCACTACACACCCTACACACCATCACCACCACACACCCTACACATCCTACACCATCACCACTACACACCCTACACACCATCACCACCACACACCCTACACACCCTACACCATCACCACTACACACCCTACACACCATCAGCACCACACACCCTACACACCCTACACCATCACCACTACACACCCTACACATCATCACCACCACACACCCTACACACCATCACCACCACACACCCTACACACCATCACCACCACACACCCTACACACTCTATACACCATCACCACCACACACCCTACCCACCATCACCACCACACAACCTACACACCCTACACACCATCACCACCACACACTCTACCCACCATCACCACCACATACCCTACAGTCCCTAAACACCCTACACACCATCACCACCACACACCCTACAGTCCCTAAACACCCTACACACCATCACCACCACACACCCTACAGTCCCTAAACACCCTACACACCATCACCACCTCACACCCTACGCTCCCTATACACCCTACACACTCTACACACCCTATACACCATCACCACTACACAACCCACACACCATCAACACTGCATTCCCTCAGACCACAGGACACTGAGACTGTCTGGGAGAGAACAGCTGAACTTCACACACCTGGCCTTTGTGCCAGAAGCGATCTAGCTGTTTGAAATGGGCCCAGGTCTGACACCCAGAGGAACGACCACGTTGTCAGCTGGCAAAATGCCAACATGCGTCACTGACTCACTGCACTGACTTTTATTACCATATTTCAATTTCAGAGGTGCGCCCCTCCCCTCTCTCTGCCTCTCTCTCTCCATCTTTCTTTCTCTCCATCTCTCTCTCTCTTCTCCATCTCTCTCTCTCTCTCTCTCTCTCTCTCTCTCTCTCTCTCACACACACACACACACACACACACACACACACACACACACACACACACACACACACACACACACACACACACACACACACACACACACACTCTTTGCCTCTTTCTATGTATGTATGCAGCATATCAGTGGGGTGTCCCATCAGAAAATGATCTCCCCAGGGACTTGTCAGTCAACTCTCCATACAGCCCCGAAGGTGCGCACACACACACACACACACACACGTACCCAAAGGGGGTTATGGGGTACTGAACAATGAAGTAGACGTATGTGTACACCACAAATCTCAGTTAACCCTAAGTCTCTCATGCATAGAAAATAATCTAGTGAAAAGAGGCCTTCATCACCCCCTTCCTCCTCACCCCCCCTCCCATTTCTCCACCAGCTACACACCATTTACATTTAACATCCACACATAGTTATTCATGCTAAATGTTTACAATGTAATTCTACTTATCTTCCAAATCTGAATCAACCATCGTGTATTCATGAATTCTTGTTTTTTGGTAGAAAGAGAGAGAGAAGGTTTGTAATAACCTTTTATATGGGCAGTGGTGATTAATCTCAGTGTACCTCATTAACATATGCTACATCCTGACAACTGAACCACAACGCTGAGGCCATCAATCACACACAAACACCGGGGCGTATGCACACACACACAGACACACACACACACACACACACACACACACACACACACACACACACACACACACACACACACACACACACACACACAGACACAGACAGACACACACGTGCACACAAACATTCTGGCATGGATGATGAGCAGTGGTCTGAGGGTAAGTCATACCCAGTGCTTCACTTTAAGGGTCAGTGAAAATTCAATTTCACAGAGATTCAACCTTTCCTTCCCTTTCTCTCTCTCTACTTGTCTATCTATCTATCTATCTATCTATCTATCTATCTATCTATCTATCTATCTATCTATCTATCTATCTATCTATCTATCTATCTATCTATCTATCTATCTATCTATCTATCTATCCCTACCCCCTCTCTCTATCTCTGTACCATTCTCTCTCTATTCTATCAATCTCTATACTTCTCTCTCTCTCTATCTCTATACCACCCTTCTCTGACCCCTCCCCCTTTTTCACATACACACATGGCATTAGGAGCTGCAGCATCACTGAAGCTGTTTCAGACTTCCCTTCTGCTGGATTCCCATTTCCACTCATTCATCTCTCCCTCTGATGGTTTAACCACTGTGGAGCGTTACCCAGACCTAAGATGTACTCCTGACCCTAACACTGACATCTGACCCCAAAACTGACCCTTACTCCAGCCGTGCTTTGCCTGAGTGAGCCTCATAATGTTTAATGCATGCGTGTTCTTCTTGTGTGTGTGTGTCTTCTTGGGTGAATTATGTGTTTGTTCATGATGGTGTGTGGTCAGACTACAAATATCTTCAAAGTCTACAGAGAACTGAAGTCTATTTTTTGAGAGTTCCGTGTGTGTGTGTGTGTGTGTGTGTGTGTGTGTGTGTGTGTGTGTGTGTGTGTGTGTGTGTGTGTGTGTTGTGGATGTCCTGTTTTCTCTCTATGTGCCTGTGCTTGCCAGCACAAATCTGCCTGCTCTCTCTCTCTCTCTCTCTCTCTCTCTCTCTCTCTCTCTCTCTCTCTCGCTCTCTCTCTCTCTCTCTATAGCTTCTCACAGCTCCCTCTGCTGGCCACTCTCATGCTTTACAATAGCCCAACAGTGTTCTACACTGCACTGGATACATTGCTGTAGGCTTCATGTTGGTGTTTGGGGATAAATCTTGTAGTTGTATAGTGGTTTGTTTTGGACTACCAAGACTGGTCATGCCCTTTAATGAACTCTATGTAAATATTCAGTTATATGTCGTTGTATAGCTGTGTGTCTGTAGGGAGGGGCTGCCATTGTGTTTGGGTAGTGGGAGTTTGTGTGTTTTGTCTAGAGAGTGAGTGTAATCATTACACAGTGTAGTAAGTTTTCTTTTTTTAAGGTATAGTCAGGTGTTTCTTTTTGAAGTGGGTGTATGTTTGTTTTGTTGGCCTGGGTCCCTCCTGATTTGACCAACATTGTCCTTTTTGTTGGTTTGTTTGTTCTTGTTGTGCATGTGTAGTCTAGTGTATGTTTAATGAGGTATGTCCATGTTGTTGTGTTGAGGGTGTGCTGGTGTAGTGTATGTTTAATGAGGTGTGTGCTCGTGACTGGCCTCACTCAGACAAGGACTGTAGATGAGGCCCTGTCCTAAACCCTCCATCTCAGAAAGTAGTATGGACCGGGGCGGGTAGGACTGGGGCAGGCAGGACCGGGGCGGGTAGGACTGGGGCAGGCAGGACCGGGGCGGGTAGGACTGGGGCAGGCAGGACTGGGACTGGGGCAGGTAGGACTGGGGCAGGTAGGACTGGGGCAGGCAGGACCGGGGCAGGTAGGACCGGGGCGGGTAGTACTGGGGCAGGCAGTACCGGGGCAGGCAGGACTGGGGCAGGCAGGACCGGGGCAGGCAGTACCGGGGCAGGCAGGACTGGGGCAGGCAGGACTGGGGCAGGTAGGACCGGGGCAGGCAGGACTGGGGCAGGTAGGACCGGGGCAGGCAGGACTGGGGCAGGTAGGATCGGGGCAGGCAGGACTGGGGCAGGCAGGACTGGGGCAGGTAGGACCGGGGCAGGCAGTACCGGGGCAGGCAGGACTGGGGCAGGCAGGACTGGGGCAGGCAGGACTGGGGCAGGTAGGACCGGGGCAGGCAGGACTGGGGCAGGTAGGACCGGGGCAGGTAGGACTGGGGCAGGTAGGACTGGGGCAGGCAGGCCCGGGGCAGGCAGGACTGGGGCAGGCAGGACTGGGGCAGGTAGGACTGGGGCAGGTAGGACCGGGGCAGGCAGGACTGGGGCAGGCAGGACTGGGGCAGGTAGGACTGAGGCAGGTAGGACCGGGGCAGGCAGGACTGGGGCAGGTAGGACTGGGGCAGGCAGGACTGGGGCAGGCAGGACTGGGGCAGGTAGGACTGGGGCAGGTAGGACTGGGGCAGGTAGGACCGGGGCAGGCAGGACTGGGGCAGGCAGGACTGGGGCAGGTAGGACTGAGGCAGGTAGGACCGGGGCAGGCAGGAGACTGGGGCAGGTAGGACCGGGGCAGGTAGGACTGGGGCAGGTAGGACTGGGGCAGGCAGGCCCGGGGCGGGTAGGACCGGTGTGGTAGGACCGGGGCGGTAAATGATAAAGGACTAAACCGGTTGAGCTGACCTAGTTCTGCCCATAACAGACTGTTGTACTGGTTATAAATAAAGATGACATGAAACTGGACGGGTCACAGCAGAACAAATCACAGCAGTGTTAATGATCTCTGATTCAGAGTGAGAAATAGGCAGATAAATGAAAGCAGAAACAAGACTGTAAAGGTAGTAGCCAGAAGATACTTGCGTTATTTCAAACATGATTTTAAGAATTAAATCCTGCAGCCGTGATGATTTTATGTGCTTGTTTAGTGTACATGACTGCTGATTTGATCCAAACCAGGCATGTCTGGTTCATCATTACACTTACATGATTCACATCAGGACACACACACACCCACACACACACACACACACCCACACACACACACACACACACACACACACACACACACACACACACACACACACACACACACACACACAATGAGAGACTCTGTCCCATAAGCAGAAGCCTCAATTACTCATCTGTCCATTAGGCTGGAACAACTGCACACAAATCTGATGCTCTGTAGTTTCAAAGAGTGTTTAAAGTGCAGGCCCCTTCCCCACACTGCATTTCAATGAAAAACACATTCAAGTCTGTTAAACCTACAACATCCAGATGGCAACACTCATTAACTTAATACTCATTAGGATGAGTATTAGGAAGGAACGTGTTGCTTTCTGTAAAAAATCAGGATTGTGTTAGGAGTGAATTTCAATCTACGTTCTGACTCTCACCTATGTTCACGAGCTCTGGGTAGTGACTGAAAGAATGAGATTGTGAATACAAGTGGCTGAGAGGTGAGTACGGCCAGACTCGGAGTAGAGTCACTGCTCCTCCCTGATGAGGCGCTCCGGTCATGTCCAACTGGGAGGAGACCCCGGGGAAGTCACAGGACACGCTGGAGAGATTACGTCTCTCGGCTGTCCTGGGAACGCCTCGGTATCCCCCCAGAAGAGCTGGAGGTGGCTGGGGAGAGGGAAACCTGGGCCTCTTTGCTTAGGCTACTGCCACTGTGACCCAGACCTGGATAAGTGGATGACAATGGATGGATGGATGAATGAATTTTAACACTACAAGTTTCTGGTGCTTATGTATCATAGATAATATAGGATAAAGCATACAAGTGCAACGCCCAAAACTGTCAAATGTGCTTCACCCTTAGGTCTCTCTCTCTCTCTCTCTCTCTCTCTCTCTCTCTCTGTCTTTCTCTCTTCCTCTACCTCTCTCCCTCTCTCTATCACTCTCTCTCTCCCTCTACCACTCTCTCTCCCTCTACCTTCCTCTCTCTCTCTCTCTCTCTCTCTCAATCTCAACCCCCCCCCTCTCTCCCTCTCTCTCTCTCTCCCTCTCTCTCTCTCTCTCTCTCTCTCTCTCTCAATATTCAATATTCAATATTCAATATTCAATATAGCTTTATTAGCATGACTGTATAGGGTACAGTGTTGCCAAAGCATTACAACAATGATAACAATGACAATAACACTGACAAAGAACAAATAACAATAATAATATATGATAACATTTAGTTAAAGTTATCATTTCAATTATTTACAATC
This sequence comes from Brachyhypopomus gauderio, assembly GCF_052324685.1. NCBI lineage: Eukaryota > Metazoa > Chordata > Actinopteri > Gymnotiformes > Hypopomidae > Brachyhypopomus > Brachyhypopomus gauderio. The sequence goes on from NC_135212.1 coordinate 27,905,899, forward strand.
ACATTCTGAAGCTGAAGGGGGGGGGGGGGGTCGTTTCCCACTGTCTCTCAGGCTGTGACATGTAGTTACATATTTAACAGCGAGGGGGGCGCTGTGTCCCCCTCCTAGAATGATTTTTAGGTGTTCAGTTTGTGTTAATGTTTGGAAGTTTGGGATTATCTTTATGAATTTGTGTGTGTAAATTTCTCGTGTTCTCGTGAATTTTTTTTTTCATTTTTTTTAGGAGAAAGTGCATCTCTGTCTCGACCTCACCTCTCTCTCTCTCTCTCAACCCCCCCCCCCTCTCTCCCTCTCTCCCTCTCTCCCTCTACCTCGCCCTCTTTCCTCTCATGTGATGCATCATTTCCTGGACCAGATGCACTGCACATGCCCCACCTGCACCTGCTGCAGCCCTCTGCACACACTGTAGCCACATGCCCACTGCACCCTGCCTGGACTGGGCACACCTGCCTGAACTGGGCACACTCTCCACCCACCTGTCCACCCGCACGCTCCATCAGCCCCTCCGTCCTGACAAACTAATTGTAAACAATTGTAGAATTGCTATTGATCCTAAAATCTCTACGGTCAATGTTAGTGGTTCGTCTGCTCATACAAATCCACACACACACACACACACACACACACACACATACACACACACACACACACACACACACACACACAGAAAGGTGACGGAGTGAGAGGTATCTGTGGAGACAAGGTGCGTAAATCACCACAGCTCAGCGTGAAACTACCTCAGCTCACATGATGATGGAATGCCATCAGCTGGCCTCAAGTTGCCATGGCAATGGCTAGCTTCTACCACTGGCCTCCAAAGAGGATCTGCTTGAAGATGAGCTGATTCTGCAGAGAGCAAACACTGAACACTGAACACTGAACTCTGAGCACTGAACACTGAAGACCAGACACAGACCACCCACACACAGCACAGTCGGTTCTGCACTGAAGCAATGATGAAGGGATGCACACACACATGCTTGTACACACACACATGTAAACACACATGTACACACACACGTACACAAGCATGTACACACACATGTACACACAC
>NC_135212.1:27911952-28084452 GCF_052324685.1 Brachyhypopomus gauderio
TATTAGACATTAAAGGCTCAGTGAGTAAAGTTTTGCTTGTGGTGTGCCACGTGTTTGCTTGTGTTCACTGCTCCTCACGTGTTCACTGCTCCTCACGTGTTCACTGCTCTTCACGTGTTCACTGCTCTTCACGTGTTCACTGCTCCTCACGTGTTCACTGCTCCTCACGTGTTCACTGCTCTTCACGTGTTCACTGCTCCTCACGTGTTCACTGCTCCTCACGTGTTCACTGCTCCTCACGTGTTCACTGCTCTTCACGTGTTCACTGCTCCTCACGTGTTCACTGCTCTTCACGTGTTCACTGCTCCTCACGTGTTCACTGCTCTTCACGTGTTCACTGCTCCTCACGTGTTCACTGTTCCTCACGTGTTCACTGCTCCTCACGTGTTCACTGCTCCTCACGTGTTCACTGCTCCTCACGTGTTCAGCTTTAAAAAGCCATCTGTGATGCCCAAGCAGTGGGGAAAAAAACCGTCTTCCTGTCATGCTGTGACTCTATTATACATGCTACTCTTCTATTATATTTTACATTTTGTATTTAATATTTTTCATTAGAAGATATGCATATATTTTTATTAATATTGCTCAGACTCTACTATGATACTATTATGCAATTTTACAACCTCCATAATTATTCACTACAAGTGAGTAGATTAAACTCACTTGTAGTGAATAATTAAAGTTAGTGAATAATTAAAGTTATATATTTTGCAATTATATAAATTATAATTAAAGTTATATATTGTTTTCCCACTTGAATACTCTCATTTTCTTTGCAATCTTTGTAATCTTCATACTTTCTCTCTGTCCCTCTCTCTCTCTCTCTCTCTCATATCTCATATCTCATATATCTCAATCCTTTCCACCTGCCTAGTGTCAGTGCTAAAACGTTTATGCTGCAGGTTTAACACCACTGAAGCACTGTTTGCAGGAGCTGTGATGCGCTGGTCTGTGTGTCGTCTGCGCTGTGAGGCGCTGGTCTGTGTGTCGTCTGAGCTGTGAGGCGCTGGTCTATGTGTCGTCTGAGCTGTGAGACGCTGGTCTGTGTGTCGTCTGAGCTGTGAGGCGCTGGTCTGTGTGTTGTTTGTGCTGTGAGACGCTGGTCTGTGTGTCGTCTGTGCTGTGAGGCGCTGGTCTGTGTGTCGTCTGTGCTGTGAGGCGCTGGTCTGTGTGTCGTCTGCGCTGTGAGGCGCTGGTCTGTGTGTCGTCTGAGCTGTGAGGCGCTGGTCTGTGTGTCATCTGCGCTGTGAGGCGCTGGTCTGTGTGTTGTCTGCGCTGTGAGGCGCTGGTCTGTGTGTTGTCTGAGATGTGAGGTGCTGGTCTGTGTGTCGTCTGAGCTGTGAGACGCTGGTCTGTGTGTCATCTGAGCTGTGAGGCGCTGGTCTGTGTGTCGTCTGTGCTGTGAGACGTTGGTCTGTGTGTTGTCTGAGATGTGAGGTGCTGGTCTGTGTGTCGTCTGAGCTGTGAGACGCTGGTCTGTGTGTCATCTGTGCTGTGAGGCGCTGGTCTGTGTGTCGTCTGTGCTGTGAGGCGCTGGTCTGTGTGTCGTCTGTGCTGTGAGGCGCTGGTCTGTGCTGTGGTGTGTCACTCTTGCAGTGTTGAAAACTCCTTCACTCACTGACCTACTTATTAACTCCAGTGAAGCTCTGGGATGTTCTGCTCTACCACAAATGCTCATTAAAGCATCACACTGGCACAAATTCAGTCCACTGTGTGTGTGTGTGTGTGTGTGTGTGTGTGTGTGTGTGTGTGTGTGTGTGTGTGTGTGTGTGTGTGTGTGTGTGTTCATGGACATGTGCTGTACTGCTTATAATGGATATGTACTGACAGCATACATTTAACTGTCACAGAAACACATTAAAACAAGACAACAAGAACCATGCATGCATATACGCCTGGTAACAGCAGCAAGCTCACACGCCCACACGCACGCACGCACACACACACACACACACACACACACACACACACACACACACACACACACACACACACACACACACACACACACACACACACACACACACACACACACACACACACACACACCAGTGATCCTCCCAGCCACTAAGCAATAGCAGAGTAAAGTCAATCAGTAACACCAAAATCTGGTCCCAGGTCTTTCGGTTTATCATCTGCATTATTGTGGTCGATGCCATGCAACTATGATGTAAGACTGCAAAGCCTCTGATTGGCTAGCGTGAGGCTGGGGGCGTGTATGCAAGGCTTTTCTGTCATGTCCAGTTTGTTGAAGTCAGTATAATGTGCAGTAAGTAGAGCAGTGAAAGACTGTAATCAGGACCTGGAGAACACACACTATTAGCTGCTCTGCTAGCAGCAGACCATCTGGAAGCCTCCACAGTTGGAGCAGCTACAGACCAACAACAGTAATCATCAATTATTCACCATTAATGCAACAACCCCAAATGAAACAATTAAGGATTCATCAGGAGGACAAACACTGTATCCACATTTCAACTGAGCCTCAGAATTATGAACACACACACAGCTGAAGGACCCTCTGTAACGTATTGTTTCTCTGGAAACTTTACTACGACTTAATATCTCTACGCATCTTACCTAAGTACACTGCACTTACCTCAATTTTCTTCAGATTATATATATATATACACATACACGTGTCAGTTTTCTTCTCTCAATCACCATGGTAACAACAGCAAAGGTCATATATCAAAAGTTATCCAATCATGTTTTAGATTAGATTAGATTAAATGTCTTAAATAGTCAATAAAATGAACAGATTAAAGCATTTTAAAGGTCAAAGCTGTTTCCAGATCTATGAAATGTATGACCAGAAAGGATTAAATGATGATCAATAAAAAGTAGAGCCAGAATTGTCTAACTCTTTTAACACTAGTTAACTAGTTCTACATGGTTGTTTGTGTATGTGTATGAGTGTGTGTGTGTGTGTGTGTGTGTGTGTGTGTGTGTGTGTGTGTGTGTGTGTGTGTGTGTGTGTGTGTGTGTGTGTGTGTGTGAGAGAGGTTATTGATCTGGTGAGAATGTGCTAGATTGGTTGGTGATCTCTCTATCTCTTTGTCTCTCTCTCTCACACAGACACAGAAATAGAGAGGGAGAGGGACCTAGTTAAAAGTGTGAAGGGAATTAAAGGTCCTGGTCACACAAGCATCACTCAGGATCACAGGACCTCCGGAGCAGAACTGGGTGACTGTTTCATCTGAAGTTATCCAGTTATCCAGAGTCCTGCTGCCTGTGGTCCTGCCTCTCTCTCTCTTGTATGTCTCTTTCTCCTCTCTCTCTCCTGTCTTTCTGTCTTTCTCTGCTGTCTTTCTCTCTCCTGTCTTTCTCACCTGTCTCTCTCTCTCCTGGGTTAGTGTTTGGCTAGTGTTGGGTTAGTGTTTGGTTAGTGTTGGGTTATCGTTGGGTTAGTGCTGGGTTAGTGCTCTCATGTCCCTGTATGTTTGTCTCGTGTTGGCAGTGGTAAATGTTTCTGATAGAGCAGAACACTGAAAGGACAGCAGCTCTTAACACCACATACAAGAGATCATCGCTCTTGCCACCTACATTCTATACGCATTACATGTGCTACCTCTCTCTGTCTCTCTCTCTGTCTCTCTCTGTCTGTCTCTCTTTCTCTGTCTCTCTGTCTGTCTGTCTCTGTCTATCTCTTTCTTGCTCTGTCTCTCTCTCTCTCTCTTTCTCTCGCAGTGAACAAAATCACTTGAAGCCACTTGCTGTGCTGTCTCCTAGCAACTGTTGTCAGGGACAACCCCTGCCTGCTTTCCAGATGGCGAATGGCAATGGAAGCGTCTGTGTTTCTCCTCCTCGCGTTGCTCTCTATTTACGGAGTGGGGCTGGGGGAGGGGTGGGGCTGGGGGAGGGGGGAGGGGGTGGGGTTGGGGGAGTGTGAGGGGGTGGGGCTGGGGGAGGATGAGGGGGAGTGGCTGAGGGAGGGGGGGTGGTTTTGGGGTGGTGGAAGGAAAGGAAAGGGGGAAGAAGGAGTTGCAGCTCACCACACACCCCTCACACAACCTGTCACCTGGCAGCCAGCAGAAAGGCCTCCAGCCTGGTACGACCGCGCTGACGGGCTCTGCTGGTTCTGCTGGTTCTGTTGCTGAGGCTCCATAACTGCTCCAGTCTTTCTCCTCCATCTCTGCGCCAAATGTAACAGGGGTCTCCCCGCGAGACCGACAGAAGTCTGAGGGGAATGCTGGGTAAATGTTCCATTACCTCCACGCTCGAACCTCACACCCCCCCCCCCCCCCCCAAAGCTGAAGCATTCTATCACCAAAACCACCCCTCACCTACAGTGGGATTCACTACTGTTATGACATAATCATACTATTACCATCTATTTATCAAGGAGGTGTGATTATATAATGAAGTTGGGGCTCTTCACTGGTTCCCCACTGGTCCACTAAAGACCACACTAGACCACACTAGACCACACAAGACCACATTAGACCACACTAGACCACACAAGACCACACTAGACCACACTAGACCACACAAGACCACGCTAGACCACGCTAGACCACACAAGACCACACTAGACCACACTAGACCACACTAAACAACGCTAGACCACACTAAACCACTCTAGACCACACTAGACCACACTAGACCAAGCTAGACCACACTAGACCACACTAAACCACACTAGACCATACAAGACCACACTAGATCATGCTAGACCACAAGAGACCACACTAAACCACACTAGACCACACAAGACCACACTAGACCACACAAGACCACACTAGACCACGCTAGACTACGCTAGACCACGCTAGACCACACAAGATCACACTAGACCACACTAGACCACACTAGACCACACAAGACCACGCTAGACCACGCTAGACCACACAAGACCACACTAGACCACACTAGACCACACTAAACAACGCTAGACCACACTAAACCACTCTAGACCACACTAGACCACACTAGACCAAGCTAGACCACACTAGACCACACTAAACCACACTAGACCACACAAGACCACACTAGATCATGCTAGACCACAAGAGACCACTCTAAACCACACTAGACCACACAAGACCACACTAGACCACACAAGACCACACTAGACCACGCTAGACTACGCTAGACCACGCTAGACCACACAAGACCACACTAGACCACACTAGACCACACTAGATCACACTAGACCACATTAGACCACACAAGACCACACTAGACCACGTTAGACCACACTAGACCACGCTAGACCACACTAGACCACACTAGACCACGCTAGAGCCAGTAGAATACCCCTTTCCACACTCTCTTTCTAGATGTTATGATGGACAACTCTGGACCAGCATTGCGAAAGGGCAAAGTAAAAAAAATCATTAAATGTTCAACATGGCGTCTCCCCGACACTGCCCAAGCTCCAGTGTGAGACCGTCTGAAGCTCACGGCAAACACATCATTTTTATAGAGCCTTTTGTTGGCATTTGGAGAGCAGAGATTTGCCGCTATTGATGGGAAGCACTTTTCTGCTCAGCACCCCTGATTCCGCCATAACTCAGATGGCCATTATGTCATAAACTGTCTCAGCCGCTTGCAAACTGGGCGTGCCGATGGCATGCTGGGAAATGCAGACGTAGCTTGAGCCACCAGTGAACGCATGTCAAGAAAAATGACAAATGGTCTTGCGAGGTGTGTGTACCCTCTAATGAAAATGGCTTCTGTGGAACATATTCATTTGTGCAATGTCCTCATACTGCTGGCAATGTGAATTACAGTCCGCTGTAAGCCAGGAGTGTCTGAGCGTTATTTTTTTTGACCTTCTCATCCTTATCACACACGGCGTCAGGAGTGTTCTGAGCGTATCATGTATATAATGTGTCTGGTTTTGTGTTGAGTGTGTTTTTTGGATCCTGGCCCCTCAGGGCGGGAAAGAGATGCAATGACCTTTATTATCCAGAAAGAAAAAAACAATCAGTTTGACCTGGTGACATTTGAACTTTGAGGTTCAGCAAGCCTAATGTTGAAGTGGATTGGTTTTAATCAAATGAGCAAATACACACACATGGGTACATACATATGCACAAATGTATACATAGACACAGACACACACACATACTTAGACATAAGTGTGGTGGTGTATATCTGGACGAATAACATTAGCATTTTTTGTTTATAATGATATTTCTTGTCACTAATCCTAATAATTCTAAGCTCCTCCCCTCCCCCAACGTGAACTTCTATATGAATATGCACGCACACACACACACACACACACACACACACACACACACAAATACATACACACTTGCATGCACAAACACACTCACACATACACAACACATATACACAACAAGCATACACATTCACACACGTACAAACACATACGCACATGTGCACAAATACCACACATACACAAATTTATACACCCACATAATAATAGTACTAAGTCTTATTCATATAGCACCTTTCACAAACTCAAGGGCACTTTACAGCTTTACACACACATACACACACACATACAGTATATACACACATAGTCTAACATACACACATATCTCTCGGGTAATGGTCAACAGGGAGGATTTAGTAGTGTGGTGTCATTTAGGTGGTGCACCACTCCCTTCCTCTATGAGACGGTTGTCTACTTCTCCCCTCACTGTTCCAATGAGCCTGGTGCTAAATCCCTGGTGGACTCCACACCACACCGGCCTGCTGGCAAAGACCCAACCAAACTAACAACATCCCTTACTGATATAAAATGACTAGCCAGTGGAGCACGTTAAGCTTATGAGATGGTCCTCCATGCTTGTCCTCCAGCGCCCTCTAGAGGAGATATGAAGCAGTGCCACTCGAAGCAGTGTAAGACAGTGAGTGTGCTCCCCCAGCTGGGTCCAAAGCGGATGTTTGCAGTCATCCCCTTGGCTGTCTGTGTGGACACCAGGCAGCTAACAGGGAAGTGAGACCTTTCTTCCATCCACAGTGACAGTAGGTGTGAGTGAGGTGCTTCATAATTATGGCCATTGGACTTAAGATAAGCACGGTGACTGTTTTAGATGGGGAGTCGTAGAAAAATAATATAATATAACAAGACCGGCAGCATCCTATATCAATATTCAATATTCCATAATGCAGGGGTATGATAAGTGTGTATTAAGTATGTGTGAAATATGTGTGAAGTATATGGGAAATATTTGTTAACTGTGTGTTATGCATGTGTTAAGTATGTGTTACATATGTGTTAAATATGTGTTACATATGTGTTGAGTATGCATTAAGTATGTGGAGCAGACATGTCTCTCTTTCTCTCTCTCTCTCTCTCTCTCTCTCACTCACACACACACACACACACACACACACACACACACACACACACACACACACACACACACACACACACATACACGCACATGCCTATCCATTTTATTTACATTAATAGCATACATACAATTGCATAATTATATATTTTTAGATTTGTAAATTTTATCTTTATATATGGCTATTATAACATACCGGTAATTAGTGTCCAATAATAAAACTTTTCCAAAACATGTTTTAAAAGGCAAACTATTTGTGTCTTGTGGCTGTTCAAGGAACATCATTCATAAAAATAACATGTTGTGATGAGATGTGTTAACTGCTGGTTTCCATAACTGAAATACATTATACACTACAGGAAGATCTACATGAGGATCAACACCTCCCTATTCCAGCATGCAGAACAGGAGAGTCCACGCCCATACCACGCCCATTCCACGCCCACACCACGCCCATACCACACCCATACCACGCCCATTCCACGCACACACCACGCCCATACCACGCCCATTCCACGCCCACACCACGCCCATACCACACCCATACCACGCCCATACCACACCCATACCACGCCCATTCCATGCACACACCACACCCATACCACGCCCATTCCACACCCACACCACGCCCATACCACACCCACACCACACCCATACCACGCCCATTCCACGCACACACCACGCCCATACCACGCCCATTCTACACCCATTCCATGCCCATACCACGCCCATTCCATGCCCATACCATGCCCATACCACACCCACTCCACGCCCATACCACATCCATACCACGCACACACCACGCCCATACCACGCCCATTCCACACCCATACCACGCCCATTCCACACCCATTCCATGCCCATACCACGCCCATTCCACACCCATACCACGCCCATTCCACACCCATTCCATGCCCATACCACGCCCATTCCACGCCCATACCACGCCCATTCCACACCCATACCACGCTCATACCACGCCCATTCCACACCCATACCACGCCCATTCCACACCCATACCATGCACATACCACGCCCATTCCACACCCATACCACGCTCATACCACGCCCATACCACGCCCATTCCACGCCCATTCCACACCCATACCACGCCCATTCCACACCCATACCATGCACATACCACGCCCATTCCACACCTATACCACACCCATACCACGCTCATACCACGCTCAATCCACGCTCATACCACGCCCATACCACGCTCATACCACGCTCATACCACGCCCATTCCATGCTCATACCACGCCCATTCCACGCTCATACCACACCCATACCACGCTGATACAACGCTCATTCCATGCTCATACCACGCCCATACCACGCTCATACCACGCCCATTCCATGCTCATACCACACCCATTCCACGCTCATTCCACGCCCATACCAGGCTCATACTATGCTTACTCCACGCCCATACCACGCCCATACCACGCCCATACCACGCCCCTACCATGCCCATACCACACCCATGCAACACCCATACCACGCCCATACCACACCCATGCAAAGCTCATACTACACCCATGCAACGCCAATACCACGCCCATACCACACCCATGCAACGCCCCTACCACGCCCATACTACACCCATGCAACGCCCATACCATGCCCATACCACGCCCCTACCACGCCCATACCACACCCCACCACGCCCATGCCACACCCATGCAATGCCGAGTGGGCAGAGCTGCTGGAGACACAGCTGTGCGGTACACACACCTCTGTGTGTCAGAAAACTTCAAAATGACAATTACTCACTTAAATATAGACGAATAATTAATTACGGTAAATAAATGCCACACTGGCTAATGGATACTTTCTTCTGTGTATTTTATGTATGACTATACTGTACTGTTAAAGCTGTACTGAATATATGATGAAAAGATGATTTACTGGCTCATGAAAAATTACAACAAAGCTTTTTGTGCACACAGTAAATAAGCAAATTTGAATTAATTTCACAGAGAAAAATCTCACTGGCTGTTTCTCACTAATCACACTTTAAGGAGGCACAGAGATCCACGACAATTAAGATTAAATGTTATTAGTGCTCAAGAGCTGAGGTGCACACTTATACTAGCACTTTACACACACACACACACACACACACACACACACACACACACACACACACACACACACACACACAGCAGGTGGGTTTTCTCTTTCTCAGACATCTGCTATGTCTGTGCAGGCAGATGCCAAACATCAGTAGCTCTGCTGGATCCAGGATCCAGGAGACTAGAGGAATGGTGCACGTAGAAAGGTATGATGTGGTTTATTGAAATGGTGGTTAAACACGTTCTAAAGCTGATCTTAGACCTGTCACACCAAGGCAAATTTTATGTGCGTATAAATTCCTTCTGCTATAGAAGGTCACCCGAATGTTCTCTGTGTGTGTCTGTGTGAGCGTGGAAGGGTTTGTGTGGACAAATATTTTAGTGCATGAAAATTTAGTGCATGAAAATTTGAGGCTGATTTCATTGCCACATATTTTATGTTTAGAATGTTGGACTAACTCCAAGTGAATTTGCACAAACACCAAACATTTGTGTGTGTGTGTGTGTGTGTATATGTGTTGTGGACACATTCATACACTGCCATACTGCAATTATCTCGACTACCTTCTGTTTTTCAATTGGCAGTGTTGATTAGGGCCTGTCATCGACTCTGAGAGATCTGTGATTGTGATTCTTTTTGTCTGTATTTCTCTCTCTCTCTCTCTCTCTCTCTCTCTCTCTCTATCTTTCTGTCTCTTGTCAAGACAATGTGAATATTTTAATTGGCTCATTGTCATGTCATTATCTCTCACCTCTCTTAGCCATGTAAATCTGACACACACACACACACGCACGCGCGCACGCACGCACGCACACACACACACCACACTTGACCACCTCCCCCCATCATATATTCCACATTAATTCATTAGAAACAGCACATTTGAATTGCAGATGTAATGACTTGTATAGGGCAAGTGCATTTCTTTAGACACATGTGTGCCATGGACATGACAACGCTGCACAAAGCGACGTGATGAGACTCCATCTCCATGCCACCCTGCAATGCCCTGATCTTCTCCTGCTGTATAGAGCGAAGGGCTATAAATAAACTTCTAAACTCCTGCACTCTTGAGCAGAACCTGAGCCAGAACTGCAATCTTATCAACTACATCACTGTCCTGCTCTCTCTCTTCCAAAAGTGCAGGGAAAATACACACTCTCACTCACACACTCTCTCACTCACACACACACACACACACACACACACTCACACACACACACACACACACACACACACACACACACACACACACACACACACACACACCACACACACAAACTCCCATGCAACACCAGAGGCAGTGGGTGAAACCATCATCAGAGCAGAGGTGTGTGTTCAATTTATTCAATCAAGCTGATGCAGAGAGCTGCAGTGAGTGTGTGAGCAGAATGAACACAGCGGCAGCAGACAAAGCAGCGTCCCCTCTGCTGTGTGTGTTTGTGTGTGTGTGTGTGTTTGGAGTTAAGAGCACTGCACTGAGTGTGGTTTCGTATGAGTCAGAATAACATCACCTTCAAGTATCCCAGCGCCACCAGCACAGAGAGAAGAAAATCAATGAGGTTTATAAATAGGCAGGAAGCAGCACATCGATCAGTTCATTCACTACTGATATTTAATCCAGAGACTCTGGTTCATACACCTAAATTAATATGGATCCTCTCTCTGATTGTTTACCCCTAACACACACACACACACACAGAAATGTGCATATAAAATTTTAGATATGTTTTGCATTATAAATGTTATATAGGTTGTATATTATTCATAGTTATAAATGCTATATATCACAACAAGATATAACAAACATTTATTTCTGTTTTTGTTGTCATTTTTTGTGCATTTTTTAAATGAATGTATTATTAGTTCATGTATACTGTAGACGCTGGTGTAGTGAATGTACTATTAGTTCATGTATACTGTAGACGCTGGTATAGTGAATGTACTATTAGTTCATGTATACTGTAGATGCTGGTATAGTGAATGTATTATTAGTTCATGTATACTGTAGATGCTGGTATAGTGAATGTATTATTAGTTCATGTATACTGTAGACACTGGTATAGTGAATGTACTATTAGTTCATGTATACTGTAGATGCTGGTATAGTGAATGTATTATTAGTTCATGTATACTGTAGACGCTGGTATAGTGAATGTACTATTAGTTCATGTATACTGTAGATGCTGGTATAGTGAATGTATTATTAGTTCATGTATACTGTAGACACTGGTATAGTGAATGTACTATTAGTTCATGTATACTGTAGACGCTGGTATAGTGAATGTATTATTAGTTAATGTATACTGTAGACGCTGGTATAGTGAATGTACTATTAGTTCATGTATACTGTAGACGCTGGTATAGTGAATGTATTATTAGTTCATGTATACTGTAGACGCTGGTATAGTGAATGTACTATTAGTTCATGTATACTGTAGATGCTGGTATAGAGAATGTATTATTAGTTAATGTATACTGTAGACGCTGGTATAGTGAATGTACTATTAGTTCATGTATACCGTAGAAGCTGGTATAGTGAATGAAGGTGTTTCTACTCAGTGCTTCACTAGTGTGGCTGAGACAGAAGGAACAGGAGGTAGAAATATAACACTGACACGAGTAGGACCATGACAGAGCACGAGACGCTGGAAATCATCTGTGGAAGAAGACTGTTGTAATGTTTATACTCTCTCTCTCTCTCTCTCCCATCTCTCTCTCTCTCCCCCTCTCTCTCTCTCTTACTCTCTTTCTTTCAAAACACACACATACACACACACACACACACACACACACACACTCAGAGGTGTAATGATGAGCTGCAGAACTGTCAGGCCAGAGGTGTTGTGATCCACTGACCTCTAGACATCAAATTTCGAACACAAACAAACACACACACACATTTAAACACACACACGCACGTGCGCGCCACACACCACACACACACACACACACACACACACACACACACACAAACAAGCAAACACGCAAACATATATAAACACTAACAAATCATGAGCCATCATACACAGATAAACATGTAAAACCAAAGCAGAAGGCAAATGCTGTTATAATATTCGAACACAATTACAGCTGCATAAGGCATCTGTGTGTGTGTTGTGTGGTGTGGGGTGTTGGTGTGTGTGTATACATGCATGCACACACACTCAAGTCCTAAACAAGATTAAACCTAATTTGATCTCTGCTTGTCCTGTACACAGACAATAGAATGTGTACAGGATTTGTGTGTGTGTTTGTGTGTGTGATGTGTGTGTGTGTGTGTGTGTGTGTGTGTGTGTGTGTGTGTGTGTGTGTGTGGGTGTGTGTGTGTGTGTGTGTGTGTGTGTGTATCATATTAACATAGTAGATCTTCTCCATACGCCCTTGCTCACATGAGAACATGCAGTGCTCTGTAAATTCCAAATTAAAACCCTCATATGCTCTTCATCATAATGCTGGATGGCCAATGACATCACTGATGCATGCTGGAGGCCCTGAAGAACCTATTACTGTAAACACAAACAAACCTATTAAACCTGTAAACACAAACACTATATTCTGCGCTTTTGCAGCACTGGGTCACATGCACTTCAATTAAATGTCTTTAGCTTTAAACTCAAGTATTGAAATTAATGGAGAGAGAAAGAAAATTGAGAGACCGAGAGAGAGAGAGCGGTAAACGTACACAGAGATGTGTACCCGGGTTAATTTAAGGTCAGTCACAAGCATCACTTGTGTTGTGTGTTGCGTGCATCCGTGTGGTTGCTCCTCCCAGAAGGTCCAGGTCAGCTGCAGCCTTCACTGGCTTTACTAAAGATGGAGCTCTCAATCTGCCCGTGTCTGTTTTCCTCGGGAAGAGCTATTTCCTCTCCGTCTGGATTTGTTCTGGTGGGAAGCCGCCAGATGTGCTGTGTGCCAGTAAGGTGGAGAGTAAAGGAGATTACTCCTCCACTCCTACAGGGCAGCCCTCGCTGGGACAGCAGGTGTAGCACCTCCATCATGGTCCCCTCACTCTCACCGTACACCAGCACAGCCACCATAGCTTAACCCCAAACCTGCACCTGTTTCCTAGACCAGGACTATGAATTTGGACTTTTGTGTTCTCTCTGAAATTACGCAAAACAAGAAAGCACAACTGATTTGCCAGGGCTCTCTGTCCAATGGAGGAAACAACTCACGCTCTCTAGGACAGAAATGGAAACATGTGCTCGAATGTGTGTGCTGGAGGTGTTAATCAAGAGAACATGCAAATAACATTTCACTCTGTTACAGTAAGAGGTTGAGCATGTATGAGTATAACAAGTGTGACGCACTGTGAGGCAGAGAGACGTGGGGCTTGGAGGAGAGACGCTCTGAGACAGAGAGACGTTGGGCTGGGAGGAGAGACGCTATGACAGTCTCAGCCACGCTTCACTCTAATCCTCTTAGCCTGTGAGCACTAGGCTCTCCCAACACGCAAAACTGAAACCCAGAACAACATGAGACTTCGCAGAAGACCACAGTACTGACAACACTGGCACCTCATACTATACCACACGATAACAAACAGACTGGGGTTCAAAACCAGCCACGGGGAACCTGTGGCAACCACACTAAGTCAAATCAAATAAACACGCAAAAAAAAATACACTTTTTGACACTTAGAAGTCACTTTTGGTGACTGGTATCTCTTTGGTGTACAGTGTAAACTGAAGTAGATTTTTAACCAAAGTAAATATACAGTACATCAGACCATAGTTCACCCCCTATTAGATCTTCATATTTCTCTCTCTCTCTCTCTCTCTCTCTCTCTTTTAGTCTCTATCCTTTAATCAGAGAGTTGAGGGATAAAATACACTTTTATGTACAGGCAGAGAAGGTCCTGGTCTACAGTAGGTTAGAATGAACCTACACACATTTCATCAGTTCATACCTTTTCACTGGTTGTCAAAACAATCTGTCATGCAGTTCACAGTTACAAAATGATTAGAAATTAGATATCGTTTCAGTCAGATCAGTCTAACTGTGAATGTGTGTATATTTGTCTAAGCCCACATAGGACTTAGCAGCTGCAACAAATGAAAATATTTTTATATCTACCAGATTCCATAAAGGCACATACACACAATGTAAACAAACAAAGGCAAATGCATAGGGTACACACACCCACACACAGCGCGCACACACACACACACACACAACACACACACACACACACACACACACACACACACACACACACACACACATTTTGGGCTGCTTTTGTCATTTTGGTTTGATATAATGAGACAGAGGGGTGTGGCAGACAGGATACAGCAGTAATGGAACAGATGGGTTTGGCATGGTGAGGGCAGGATGACAGTCAGGTTGTATCAGTGATCTTCAGTGCCTCAGTGTTAAAGACGAAACTATTGGGAAAACTGTCTCAAAGCAAAGTCAGTAGTTGCACTATTACCAGAATTATTTGTATCAATATTTTTCATGTGAGCAATGACGTAATGTTTTGTTCATCTTATGCATGTGGTTAAGTCTAACCTTTTCCTAGCACAGTCCACTCGGACAAAAATAAATCAGATATTTTGTTCAGAACATATAATTCATTTGGGGGAAAAGTAGTGGACAGGCATTGCTGATGTAATGACTCTTGACCTACTATGGATGAGCATGTAGTAAAGAAAGTAGGCTACATTTATTAGGAATGCTCGTTTAAAGTAACATACAGTATCAATAGGCAGATGCAGCCTCTATATGAATCGCATAGAACAAGGACTGCAGCATCTGACAAAGACACACCAGACACTGGTGCACAGCAATGATGTCATCACATCATGGGTGTGAAGACCTGTAGGGAATAGAGGCCCCGTCCAGGGCCCCGGGGGGCTGGGGCCACACGTGGGAGAGCAAGACAACAGAACGAAGATGGAGGACTTCTGTGTTTGCTACTGTTATAGACACACTAACGAGAGAGAGGAGCAAAGACTCTTCATCAGGACCTCCGCCAGGGCTGGCACTAGATCATCAACAGATGTCCCCCTCTCTGAGAGAGAGGGAAAGAGAGAGAGAGGGAGAGGGAGGGAGAGGGAGAGAGAGAGACAGAGAGAGAGAGAGAGAGGAGAGAGAGGGAGGGAGAGAGGGAGAGAGAGGGAGGGAGAGAGAGAGGGAGGGGAGAGAGAGAAAGAGAGAGAGAGAGAGTGAAAGAGAGAGAGGGGGTTCTTGTGGAATTATATGCTTTCTTGTTAACTATGTGGTAATACTACAGATTTTAGTCAGCCTCTGCAATGTTGCTTTAGCACAGACACGGATGTTTTATTTGTCGTTGTCTGTCTCACAAAGTCTCACAAATGTCAACTGACTTCATTAATGTTCCGCTTGAAATATTAATGTTCACAGCAGAGACCTCATCAGTATTCATCAAGCAGGAAGAATTGCACAATCTTGTGTTAAAATTCATGAGATTGCCCCTAACATGATTACATGATATATGTTAGTGTGTGTGTGTGTGTGTGTGTGTGTGTGTGGTGTGTGTGTGTGTGTGTGTGTGTGTGTGTGTGTGTGTGTGTGTGGGTATACAGGTTCAAGAAGACACTGAGGTGCTTGATCTCATCTCTTTGGCACAAAGAGCAGTGACCTGCTCCTATATGGTTGTGTGTGTGTGTGTGTGTGTGTGTGTGTGTGTGTGTGTGTGTGTATCACACACATGGTTGATATGTAATCACATGAGATGGAATGACAGTGAACAGACCTCTGCAGTCTCATCTCCATCCCAGAGTTCCATAATGTATTCTATATATGACATTTGTAGTCGTATATATATATATATATATATAATATATATATATATATATATATTAATATATATCTATATATATATATATATATATATATATATATTATATATTGTATGAAACTGCAATTTTGAACAAAGGTATAATTTAGTCCATCCACTGAATCAAAATAATTTCAGTAAAATGTTTGGTCAAATAATGGAGTCACAAGCAGCATCATAATGTACAGATCACTGCAGAATGACAGAAGAGCCAAATGTGCCTGACCTGAGAGAGAGATCTACACCAGCATGAGTCCTTCAACTGCTGAACCACATCTAATCCTGCCTGGATCTCACCCAATCTGCTGACTAGATGCCTACTCCCGAGATCCAGCCATGGTTTAAAGTACAAATGTTAATTTGAGAAAAAGAACAGTCAGTGTTTGATTTTGGTTTCTGTTGTAAAGCATCCTGTAGTGAAACATTACATATTGCGTAATAATATGTCCGTAATTTCACAGCAGATGTCCCAATGTTCAGGTTTCTTTCTGATAAGGTGAGGGGTGAACTCGGGAGAAACGAGTCAGGAAGTCTGTGGTGCAGCTGTGTGTGGAGTGAAGGTGAGACAGGAAGTCTGTGCTTTAATGGTGTGTGGAGTGAAGGTGAGACAGGAAGTCTGTGATTTAGCGGTGTGTGGAGTGAAGGTGAGACAGGAAGTCTGTGCTTTAGCGGTGTGTGGAGTGAAGGTGAGACAGGAAGTCTGTGCTTAGCGGTGTGTGGAGTGAAGGTGAGACAGGAAGTCTGTGCTTTAGCGGTGTGTGAAGTGAAGATGAGACAGGAAGTTTGTGCTTTAAAGGTGTGTGGAGTGAAGGTGAGACAGGAAGTCTGTGCTTTAGCGGTGTGTGGAGTTGAAGGTGAGACAGGAAGTCTGTGATTTAGCGGTGTGTGGACTGAAGGTGAGACAGGAAGTCTGTGCTTTAGCGGTGTGTGGAGTGAAGATGAGACAGGAAGTCTGTGCTTTAATGGTGTGTGGAGTGAAGGTGAGACAGGAAGTCTGTGCTTTAGCGGTGTGTGGAGTGAAGGTGAGACAGGAAGTCTGTGATTTAGCGGTGTGTGGACTGAAGGTGAGACAGGAAGTCTGTGCTTTAGCGGTGTGTGGATCCAGACGGCTCTCATCCTGTTTCATCGGTTAAAGGAGACAGAGAGTGACAGTAAGAGGGAGAGAGATCAAGGAGTAGCGGGAAGAAGAGGACACCCAGGAGAGAGAGAGAGAGAGAGAGGAGGCAAGGTGAAAGCTGTAGGGTTCTCTCCCTCTCCCCATCTCTCTCCATTTATTCCCCCTCTATCGCTCTCTCCCTCTCCCTCTCTGTCTCTCCCTCTCTCCTTCTCTATCTGACCCTCCCCCTCTCTTACTCTCCTTCTCCCTCTGCCTCTGCTCCCCTTCTTTATATCTCCATATCGCCATCTCTCCCTATCTCTCTCTCTCTCTCTTTTCCTTACTCTGTCTCTTATTTTCTCCGCCACTCCCATTCCTGCTTTCTTTGTTGCAGGAGTATGCATGGTCCATTGCTATGGAGACAGCCAACCATTACAGGTGATGTGTGTATGCACACTTGGGGGTCAATGGCATGTGTTTCACTATTCCAGCACACTCATCTTGTTCACCAACACACACACACACACACACACACACACACACACCCCATTACACTTTATCATAATAAAACATACCATAATAAAACAAACCATAATTAAACACGCTTTATGTAAGAGTGGTAAGATGACCTGCAATCTCCAAACACACATTTTGCTATCAGCATGACTGAAGCATTCTAGATTATTATTTGTTCATGTCAAATGTCAGCTGTAGTTCTGCTGTGTATGCTGCACCAGCTCTGCTGTCCTACTGCAGGAGGTGCACGTGGTCAAAGTGCTGTGTGTGTGTGTGTGTGTGTGTGTGTGTGTGTGTGTGTGTGTGTGTGTGTGTGTGTAGGTAGGGAGAGCGAGAGCACCGCGAGACAGTGAGACACAGTCAAGACAATGTTCACATACATTAGAGCGATCTACAGAGACAGACCAATGAAGACTTTGTCCCTAGGGTGTGGCAGTCACAGTGTGTGTGTGTGTGTGTGTGTGTGTGTGTGTGTGTGTGTGTTCGAACACTTCACTCACCATAAGGAGGCAGACGGCGGATTCAGGCTTCAGCTGTACAGCCATGTTCCCTCCTGCTTTCTCCCTCACACACCTTAACCACACAGGTAACACACCACGGTCCCGCACGCCACCGCCCGGCCAACGCACCCCTGACCACGCCGCTCCCCCCCAAACGTACGGACAACACAAAGTCAACGCACAGGCAACGCTGGCTTCTCAGCACCAGGTGGAGAGTTGCTGCATAGCTCCTATTGTCGGACGGCTCGTGAGCGCTGGTGGAGACGTCCAGGTGTCCTCGTCCGCACTCAGCACGTCCCTCGTCTCTCAGGACCCCAGCCGCTCCGGCACTGCGATCACACTGCTGCTCCGTTGACGTCCAACAGCCGTGAAAGCTCCCTCCTCCCATTAGAGGGGTGCTGGGACAAGCACACATGCGTGTGCTCACACTCACACACACACACACACACACACACACCACACACACACACACAGGCACTGCCCCCCCCCCCCCCTCTCTCATTCATGCACGCTCTCGCAGGAGTGGTGGGAGGACACGATCGGCGTCTCGGCTGCATGGGAGGACCAATGGGAGCCCATACAGCCACTAGGGCACTTATCCACTCCCAAAGACATCTCATCCTCCCAGAGAGAGAGAGGGAAAGAGGAGACAGGGAGATAGGGAGAGGGAGAGGAGAAAAGGAGAGAGAGAAGGAGAGAGAAGAGATGTTCAGGAAAAGAGTTGTAGAGAGCTGTGAGAAAAAGAGAGAGAGGGAGAGAAGGAGAAAAGGAGAGAGAGGGGTGGGGAGAGAGAGAGGAGTTCAGTGTTGTCTTCTGACAACCTCTGAAATCATTTCAAGCTCTGCAGAGAAACAAGATGCATTGGCAAATACAGAGTGTATTTGAGAAAATATTAATGCACACACACACACGTGCACATGCGCGCGCACACACACATCCATAAAATGGCTCTTATGGTCCTTTTAACCCCTTGTTTGCTAGTACAAATGTAATTATATATATAGGGACGAGAAAATAAGAAGTAAAAAGAGTAAAGAGAAGAGCAGGATATACAGACCCATATATGTGGTGGATACGCCAGGGAGGGCAGAGTGACAGAGACCACATGGCACTCGCATAAGTGCACCTGCTTCACCTAAACCAATACAGTGTGTGTGTGTGTGTGTGTGTGTGTGTGTGTGTGTGTGTGTGTGTGTGTGTGTGTGTGTGTGTGTGTGTGTGTGTGTGTGTGAGTGTGTGTGTGTGTGTGTGTGTGTGCGTCTTTTCCTATTCTCCATGAAAAAGAGGCCAGGAGCCAGCTGTGTCTCTAGAGATGTAACACACTTTCTGCAAACATATCATTAGATGGTGGCAGAATACCATACAATACGCCCACGCCAAATTCTTTACATATGTATATACGATTGAGGTGAGAATGATCATTTAATGTCCTCTCTTTAATGTTCTCTGCATTTGGGACTTTGGTACAGGCTGTGTCAGCTGCAATTTTATCATCTAAGCAAAATCTTCCTCCTTGAGGAATTGCCAGCATCATCTAAATGACATTTCCCTGTTTTTTCAGCAACAGCTGTGTCTCAGTTTCATTGCAGCTTTACTATGGCCTAACACTTCATATGTAAGACCACAAATATTTGCAACACTCGTGTACCCCTACGCACCTTTTTGTCCTTGGCAGCTCCTGTAAGCCTCTCTGGACTAATCAGTCCCCAAGAAAAGCAGTGAAATGACAAAAAACAAATAAGTGTGAGGGACATACTGTAAAGAGAGAGAGAGAACAACAGAGAGAGAGAGAGAGAGAGAGAGAAACAGAATATCTATAGCAAGGGGAGTCTTTATTAAAATGGCTTTCTTTGCATGCATGGATTTTCTGACTTCATAATGAGATGAGGTTCATTATAGCTTATATTTTGAAGCAATGAAATCATTGTTGCTGTGATTTTTCATGTAAAGTGTCAAACTTTATTTCTGCTAAGAATTTGATCCTCTCAGAACCTCGCCAGCTTAAGCGTAGCTGCTTAGAACAGGTCCCCTGTTTGCCAGGTTTTTAATGTACACTGGCCTCTGACTCAGGTACTGTAGAACTGGTATAAACCATTTCCAAAATGGACAGTGCCCCCTCGAAACAGTCCACATTTAAAACAGTTCACTCAAAAAGTCAGGAATCTGCAGTCCATAGCCATACCAGACTGGTCTTTTTGAATGTATTTAAAAAATGCAAAACAAGCAAGACGCAGTTATGTAGCGTTTCAGGAGGTCTTACATTTTATCTGTTACAAAGGCTCATGAGCAATAGAGTTTAAAGAAAGAGTTTGGCAATAGCTAATAATTCGTAATAGCAAATCATTTCTGCAAATTCCCCCAGTGTGGGCCTTAATCTTAATCTGTAAAAATATTTGATTGTTTGGCATGAATATTATCATCATTGTAACGCTGCTCGCGCAGCGGAGCGAGAGGACGGACACAATTGCTGAGATGAGCAAGATTTAATAAAGGGAATACCGAAATCAGGGTCACCAGAAAAGCATTGGTCCAGTGCGATAGGGAGTCCGAACATAAAACACTTAGCGACATACTGAACACGTAGGCAGAAGCATTCAGTAGCTATTGGTAGCTATTGGTAGCCCTATTGGTAGGCATTGGTAGCTATAGATTTTGTCTTTAACAAACATACTGTAGTTGTACTTATTGTACTTATTCTTTGCAGTAATTTCAGTAGTATGCTTAAAATTGTTCAGATTTGTATTAAGGGTCTTAACGATGCTTGAGAAGACCTGAAAGAAGTGCACCAGTTTCTCCACTGCTCCTTCACCTGCCCCGTGACCCGCAGACCTTTCATTAGCAACCACAATTCTCTTCTTCAAGTCAATCTGCTTCAGACTACAACCTCTCAGCTCACTCGTTATTTTAATTAGCTCTTCATTCTTCTGCTGCATGTTCTGGAATGTCTTGTTGTACTGTTCTGTTGCCTTCTCTAGCTGGGCCCTAGTCATTTCTATAGCTAGACGAGCTTGTCTTGACTGCATCTTGACCTGATTTGTATTTTCCGAGCCACTGATTTGCTGTTGACTTGCGTGAGGGGGGATGTAGAGAAAGCTGGCGTATTTGTATAAACCTGGCTTTGAAATAAAATACCAGGGCATCTTGATTCAATTCCTCGATGGCTTTAATAAGTTCCTCTGTTTGGCATCATCACATGTCCCCTGTGGAGCGTGTTTAGCTAGCTCTGTTAAAGTGGACATGCCCTTGTCACACCATGGCTATGACTTCGGTTTTCAGTTGGCATTCAACTTCTGTTTGTATACTTCTGTTGTTCTGAAACAGTTCCTTCAGGTAGTCCGACATTACTTCTTGCTTTTTCTGATCATACACATCATGCCAATTTATTTCTTTCCCATTGCAAAATTCTCCAATTTTCTTACATATTGTTAGAATTTTTGCAGATTCAGCAAATATGTTATTTGCTGCCACTAATTCATCCACGTTGGTTATTACCCACATGCATTGCAGGGGCTGTGTTACGGTGGTTCACGACAGCTTATGGTTATGGTTAAGCTTGGTTATGTCTACTGCATCTTTACTGCAGCAGTAATGCCACTAAGATCACAAGTGGCACATGATAGTGATATCTCTGCTGTGCTCGACATTAGCTGCATGAAAAAAACACTCCATTTATTTGGCAAATTGTTAACGGCTTCCTTGTAGAGCTCTCTGTCCTTAGCCAAATTGTCCTGAGCCTGTTTGAAAGCACCTTCAACTCTTTTGATGGCCTCCATAGCCCTGTCCTCTTTCATTTTTGCTATCTCAATGTTTCTCTTGATGTCTTCCAGCTCTTCATCATGACTTTGCCTTGCATTCACTAAAGTTTTCACCAATTCTTGCATCAGCTTCATCACATCTGAGACTGTTCTTCTGTGGCGATGGCCAGTTCTAAGCACTCTGATGATATATGCTCAATGTTCTGAAGCTCCGCTGGTAAGAAGGTTCGGATAAGACCATCATCTTCCTATATTATGATCCCAACAATATTTTTTATGTATTCTGGAACCTGTTCGGTGTACAAGTAAATTTGCTCCATGTTCTTGTGAGCTTTATTAAAGGTTTGCCAGCAAGCCGTTACATACTTGAAAGAAGCAGGCCCTGAAAGAATTGGGGTATTTGATGAATTTAAACCCATCTTTTGGTGATTTTTTGGTGATGAAGAAGTCGTCTGCAGCAGAAATGTGGACTAGGTGCCCTAGTAAATCAATCAAGACAGGAGCTGGCATTAGATACTGCTCCCAGTTTGCGCAGTAGTGTGACGTCACTTCTATAATCCTCCATTTTGGTGATACTTATAGTCGCTTGGTTGAGCTTCAACAGCACCATTGTTTTACCTAAAATAAAATAGGTAAAGGTAAAGGAAAATTAAGGAAAACTTGGCTAATCAAAGTATAATATAAAGACATTAATAGAAGTTTAGCAGATTAATTGTTTGTCATTTCTGTAACATAAAGCAGTTACCACTAATAACACCACTAATAACATCGCTAATAACATCACTAATAACATCAATAAAAACATCACTAATAACACCACTAATAACATCACTAATTACACCACTAATAACATCACTAATAACATTACTAATTACACCACTAATACCATCACTAATAACATCAATAAAAACATCACTAATAACACCACTAATAACATCACTAATTACACCACTAATAACATCACTAATAACATTACTAATTTCACCACAAATAACATCACTATTAACATTACTAATTACACCACTAATAACATCACTAAAAACCACTAATTACACCACTAATAACATCACTAATAACATTACTAATTACACCACTAAAAACATCACTAATAACACCACTAATAACATCACTTCCAGATTTTGTGTTTTGTTCATTAACATTTCCAGATTAGACCAGATCTTATGCTACATGTGGTTGCTTACTAATATTTTTACCCTTCAAAACAAGTAGAAGTATTAGAATAAAGCAGAATACTATTTTAACTACTCACCATTGTACAAAACAAATACTCTACAATTGATGAGCATTTAAATGCACTTTTTTCATAAACAGCATCACACTTTATTATGAAGTACACTACAACAAAAGCACTATGAAGTATTTTTTGCTAAATGTTGATGAATGTAAATATAACTTCATATTATGCAAACAAATATTTCCATCGCCTCAGCAGAAAGCTATGGTTGGTAATAGATTTGTACCTGAACTGCTGTGGATGCCTCTTGAAGGTTTGTATGTGAGGTGCTGTGGATGCCTTGTGAAGACCTGAACGGCTGAAGCTGTAGCAGACTGGCCTAGATGCTCTTCCTACTCCCAGACAGCAACTTTTATATCAGCGTTTCATATTTGTCAGCAAAACGATTTTACTATGTCATCAAAAAAGATGAAATCTTGTTCTTAAATCTAAATTCTACAGAACGGCTTTACTTCCTATTAGTAGTTAATTTGCATTCCAACATGATTGTTCAGGTAATTTCCTTCACATTATGGTTATTAGTAATGTGATTAGTAGTGTTTTTAGCACTTGTTCTGTATACCCCAGTGATCATACAGGTAACTTATTTCACATTGTAGCGGCCAGTACAAAACAAATGTGCATGTTACAGCAGTTCTGGGTTTTGGTTTAACTAGACAACCCCGGTAGTTACTATGTAGTTACTGACAGGTCTGTTCTCTCCCCTTATTGACAGGTCTGCCCTCTCCCCATACTGTTCTCTCCTCGTACTGACAGGTTTGTTCTCTCCCCCTTATTGACAGGTCTGATCTCTCCCTGTATTGACAGGTCTGCTCTCTCCACGTACTGACAGGTCTGCTCTCTCCCCATACTGACAGGTCTGTTGTCTCCCCATACTGACAGGTCTGTTGTCTCCCCATACTGACAGGTCTGTTCTCTCCCCATATTGACAGGGCACCATGAGGCATGCAGTTTCCATCTCAGTTAACCAGAGCTCAAGGGGGGGGTGGGGGGGGTGGGGGGGGGGGGGGGGGGGGGGGGGGCGGTGGCGAACGAAAGTTGTTGAGCGGGGGGGGGGGTGTCCGAACGTAAAATGGACACAGATTCAGTGTTATATCGCCGGTGGATGGCGCCAGAGCTAGCGAACTAGTAACGTATTGAATCATATATGTGGATCTGAGGTAAATAAACTGGATTTTTTTTTTCGGCGTGAGATATCGGAAGTGTGGCATGAGAGCGTGTGAAAACGGTCAAATGCGTGTGTCTCACGCTCAATGCGTGAGAGTTGGCAACCCTGAGCTAATTAAAGGCTTCTAGTATCCTGAGGCCAGAGGCTACAATGGTTTTAATATTCAAAGGCTCTACAGCAGGGGTCGGCAACCTATGACACGCGGGCCACCGTTGGCACGCCGAGGCATAATCAGTGGCACGCGACACGCTGGACCAGCATCAGCAAAAAATTAATAATACAAAATAGAGCACGATCCTCCAATCGAAATCGCTCCTCAACGCTCTGCTCGGCGGAGGCGCTTATACTTGGCGATCGATCGCGATATAATACTTAATTTGTGTCCATTTACACCTCCCCTCCGCTAACAATTTACACTCGCCATATATATATATATGATGTAAATGATGCAATACGTGCAATAAAGGAAAAAAAACATTAAACTGTCGTTCCAGAATAACAAGTGAGAAGTATTTTAAACTTTGATTAAAAAATGTCTAAAGTCATGGCTCTTCTAATGTTTTTATTCAGCTACTTTTGTGTAAGAGCGGCATATACTTCTGTTTAAAGAGCTTCTCCGTGCAGTTTCCGCCTTCTTTTGGCAGATCTGTTAAGATTGGCTGCAGTAAAAAATGATTGACAGCTAACTCTGGCTGATAATTGGCTTAATAAAAATTGATTGACAACGAAAGTGTAGTATCTGATTGGCTGCAGTCGAAAATGATTGACACATGCTGCGCCCTTTACCCACGCCTACCGGGGCTCCGGCCTGCAGCATTACCTTTCTCGGTTTTTGTGCCGTTCGCACTACATGACTGGTTGTGCTGTAATCGCGAGTCTTTCAGTTGTTGTGGCTTTCACACTACATGACTGATCGGCGACGCGGGCTCACGAATTAAACGACTGGGGAATCGCCGACTCATCTGGCTGCAGTCCAAAAACGCGAGAACACGAAAATGAAACTCTCGCGAGAACCATCAACACCACGTAGAAGAAAAAAAACTATGTACATGTACTCCACATTTTCGTTATTATTATTATTATTATTATTATTATTATTTTATTTTTTATACCGTTTAACCACTCCATAGTCCCAAATTGCCAGAATTATTTAATCTCTCCGTTGCAGTGAACATAGATATAGTCAATCGCACTATTTCTCCAGTGCTGTCACAATAACTTAAACACAGTGTTGTAGTAAAGTTGTATGAAGCTAGACGCTGCTGTTGACTCACAGTCGCCGACTGGGCTACATATTAAACATGCTAGATATCTGCCGGTCGCGATGAGTTGGCGACCACTCGGCGAGCGTCTTTCAGCAGTTCACACTACACGACTGAGCGAGCGCCGAGTGATCCCCGATTTGCCTCCGACCACAGTTTCTGTCGGCGATCTACAAAAACAGTCGGCGACTGAAAAACCAGCCTAAAATCGTGAACCTGAACTTATTTCTCGCATATTAATGTTGATGGGCCCCCTAGCTAAATTCGCCTTGAGCCCCCAAATTGCTAAGTCCGCCACTGCCTGAGGCTTCTTCTAGTATCCTGAGGGTGGATTCTAAGACAGTGTGGGGACTGCAGAAATAATTGAATCATGTAGGTGTAAAATTATGTAGAGAAGGTAACATAACATGGAGAGGATAATCTGAATAAAAGACTGAATGTTAGAATAAGTCTAATTAAGTTTTATTGGTGTAACGTTGGCAGGAGGAAGGCACGAAGAGGCATGTTGCGATGAACAACACACACGTTTATTAACCCTCCTGTCGTGTTCCGGTCAAATCTGACCGATTTACAACTTAAATCACTCATAAATATTGTGTTTTACATCTGATTGCTGCAAGGCCTTATGCCATCCTCCACACTATGCACTGAAACATATAAAAGTGATGATTATCTTTTTTATTGAATTTTGAGTGTTTTAACCCTTCGGTTTTGTTGACCTCACGTCTCCTACCTAGTAGTGTTCCCGGTCTCCAAAGACCGGTCTGTTTTAACACACAAAAAAAAAATTTCACCACCAAATTTATTTGTTTTATTAAACACTTTTAACTGTGAACAACATCTCAGATAGTTATCATGAATTTATAGAATTACACATAAAATATCTAGTGAAAATACAAATGCACTGAAAATATATTACAAAAGGAACATGTAATGAAAAAAATCAATAAAATACCAAACTCAACATGGTGTGTGTGTGTGTGTGTGTGTGTGTGTGTGTGTGTGTGTGTGTGTGTGTGTGTGTGTCTCTGTGTGTGGTGTGTGTGTGTGTGTGTGTGTGTAGGTGTGTGTGTGAGTGAGTGTGTGTGTAGGTGTGTGTGTGTGTGTGTGTGTGTGTGTGTGTGTGTGTGT
The DNA here is from genome assembly GCF_052324685.1 of Brachyhypopomus gauderio. Classification (NCBI taxonomy): domain Eukaryota; kingdom Metazoa; phylum Chordata; class Actinopteri; order Gymnotiformes; family Hypopomidae; genus Brachyhypopomus; species Brachyhypopomus gauderio. The sequence continues at coordinate 27,938,797 of NC_135212.1, forward strand.
GTGTGTGTGTGTGTGTGTGTGTGTGTGTGTGTGTGAATTCATGCACACGAGTGGCATGTCACACTCAGACCAGAGTGGGCCTTGCAAACATGGGCATAACATGTGTGTGTGTGTGTGTGTGTGTGTGTGTGTGTGTGTGTGTGTGTGTGTGTGGTGTGTGTGTGTGTGTGTGTGTGTGTGTGAGTGAGTGTGTGTGTGTCTGTATCTGTGTGTGTAGGTGTGTGTGTGAGTGAGTGAGTGTGTGTGTGTGTGTTTGTGTAGGTGTGTGTGTGTGTGTGTGTGTGTGTGTGTGTGTGTGTGTGCACGCGCACATGTGAATTCATGCACATGAGTGGCATGTCACACTCAGACCAGAGTGGGCCTTGCAAACATGGGCATAACATGTGTGTGTGTGTGTGTGTGTGTGTCTGTGTGTGTGTGGTGTGTGTGTGTGTTTGTGTGTGTGTGTGTGTGTAGGTGTGTGTGTGTGTGAGTGAGTGTGTGTGTGTCTGTATCTGTGTGTGTAGATGTGTGTGTAGGTGTGTGTGTGAGTGAGTGAGTGTGTGTGTGTGTGTGTGTGTTTGTGTAGGTGTGTGTGTGTGTATGTAGGTGTGTGTGTGTGTCTGTGTGTAGGTGTGTCTGTGTGTGTGTGTCTGTGTGTGTAGGTGTGTGTGTGTGAGCGAGTGAGTGAGTGAGTGAGTGAGTGTGTGTGTAGGTGTGTGTGTGAGTGTGTATGGGGATGTTTTCTGTCTGATAGATGAATATATTCTGAATACCCATTCATTTCCTGTGACGGTCACGCTTGACCGACAACAACACAGATGTAAAACGTTGGTTTAACACAAACTGTGGAGTCCAGCGCGAGTAGCGCATAGCACTCTTAACAAAGCAGCACACACACACACACACAGGCACGAGCTAGGGACAAAGACAAGCACGAGACATTGTGCGAATGCACATTAAATAAGTGCAGGACACATTCCTCAGTGATCACGAGACAAGGCACAGGTGAGACCAACGAACACGCTCACTAACAACCCACACCCACGGAACTACAAACATGGACATAACTGCACGCAGACGACGTAACGACACGCCCACAAGGAGGGGTCCGGAGATGAACCATGACAATTGGCCCAGGTCACTCACTGCCAGGGCTTAATTTGAGCCGGATCCTGTCGGAACAGGATCCGGGAACTCTTTAATTTTGAAGCGTGCGTTCCGGCAACTGTTTGCCTCGATCCGGTAACATTTTATACCGCCAGTGTAACAATTTACAGCGGTGACAATTTACGTTCGTCACATCCCCCCAAACCCCCCCCCCCCCCCCCCCCCCACTGTTTGCGTTCAGGCAATGTTTGAATTACAAATTAAGCAGTGGTGGACAGTAACTAAGTAAATGTAATTCGTTACTGTACTTAAGTAACATTTCCATGTATCTGTACTTTACTCAAGTACTTTTATTTGGTAAGACTTTATACTTTTACTTCACTACATTTCAAAGCGAAAATTTGTACTTTTCACTTTGTTACATTTACAGAAACATCTCGTTCCTTTTTCATTTTTAAATCAACGTTTAATAAAATACCGAAAGGTAAAAGTGTACCATGTCACAGACTATAACCAATCAGCGCTCAGTAAGAGATTAAGATTTGTACGCTAAATGGCTGAGTATCTGACATGGCTGCAACAGATGTCTTCCCACAACACCCCTGGCCTTATTTAGCCGAAGTGTTTGTATTCCTCGAAAAGAAGAATTATTCGTATTCCTCCTCTGTATTCCGAAGAACACATCGCTGTCATCATTTATGAACTCGCTGTCAAACTTGAAAAAACACATCGAAGTAAGTTCACCATTAGATTAGTAGTTTTATATACCCCTGTTAATTATATGACATTGAAGTACACTACATTTAACAGATGCTTTTATCCAAAGCAGTGTGCTAGTACCCGAATTGCAATCTGTGGAGATGCTAAGTGCCAGTTTAACACAGGAGACTCCCACATCAAACCTTAAAGCCGGGAACACATACACGCGAATTTGGCCAAGCGAAGCGAACTTCGCAATTTATTCCTATGAGGGAGGCGAAGGCAAGTAAATATGAGCAAAGCAAAATTATTAAAATTATTATTAAAATTATTATTATCAGGGTTGGGGGGGTGGGGCGGCGGCATGTGTGTAAAAAGTTGGCGGGTGGGGGGGGGGGGGGGGGGGGGGTGACGTTGAGTGTAAATTGTTGGACACAAATTAAGTATTATGTCGCGATCGATCGCCAGTGGTTGACGCCACAGCGAACTAGTAATTCATTGAATCATAAATGTAGATCAGAGGTAAATAAACTAGATTTTTTTTCAGTGTGAGAAATCGGATGTATGTGAAGTGTAGTGCGAGTGAAAATGGTCTCTGGTAAAGACAGTCATGCGTGTGAGAGTTGGCAACTCTGATTATTATTATATTAATTATTCGGCCAAGTTTAATATTATGAGTTCAGTTGGTAGGGCTGCACACAGTTCTAGTTCTAGGTGCTAGAGCTTCTAGCTTCCCTGTCCCGCCATGTGGTGGACAACGTAGAACCTCAGAAAAAGTCCCCCAAGCTGGTCTGAAGTGGCCGGTTCGAAATTATTGTTCTGTTTGGTGGTGAATTATGTTTTCATATTAAACGGTTTGTCCACTTGTCTACCTTTCTAGTGTGAATTATTAATATGGATAAAGTTTGGAGATGAATGTTGTGAGGATAATATAGGCTAGTTTTGTGTATTTTGTGTTTGCTAGGCAAATGTAAGGCACTGTTTCCTGTTCACCTTTTGATCGAGTAGGCCTAGGGGTTTTGATGTGACGCTAAGAAAAAAAAGGTTTTTACTTTTACTTTTAATACTTAAGTATTTTTGAAGGCAGATACTTTTGTACTTCTACTCAAGTAAAAAATTGAGGTGAATACTTTTACTTTTACTTGAGTAATATTCAATGCAAGGTAACTGTACTTTTACTCAAGTACATAATTGGTGTACTTCGTCCACCACTGAAATTAAGCCCTGCTCACTGCCACTAAAGGACTATCAAGAGGTGTTGCCTATGGAAAAGATACCGTGCCAATTTGAAATGTAATCGCTACTAGGCAAAAATGGAAATGCAATCCACAAAATGCATTGCTTTTCCATACAAACATGCAGAATACGTGCCACAATGAAATGCAAAAGCACTATTACATTACGTTTCAATGCACTTTATCTCTTTATTGAAAAACAATACACAAGAATTACCATTCAAAACAAAAACGCTGAATTTGTGCCAGAATTGAATATAATACAGCTCGAAATATAATCACGGTACAAGCTCGAGGTATTGCTTTTCACCGTACGGTATTTCTGACATAAATGTCTCCTTTAAATGTAATGATCACAAGATGTGGTGTGATGAAAACATGCCACAATGAAAAGTAAAAGCTCCAGTGTGTGTGGATTTGTATTTAAAGAAAGAAACGCTGAATTCGTGCCAGAAGCCACCTTGAAATGCAATCGACTGAACGTCATTGTATTCCACTGTGTGTCTCTGCGAAGCTGTAATCGTGCCAGAATGAAATCTAATCACTGTCCAATAGGAACACTTGCCTGAATTTGGGGCGGGGCTTAGACTCCAGTCAGAAGCAATCACTCATAGTTGGACTTGAAAGCAGCAGAAATGTCTTTTCACGACAGAATAAAAGAGGAAATAAACAGTCTAATTGGACAAATTGAGGCTGGTGCAGTTACAGACGACTACGTGCTTAACTTAATTAACCCTCTACTGCACGGTGTTGCCATATGGCAACATACCATTTCTTTGCAATTTCCTGGTATTTAAAAAGAAACTTCAATACTGATTGGCTTTTACATAGAACCTGGGGCCTTAGTTTAACCAATTATGTGCTTGGGGGACATCACATGACATTTATTCCTTCCAAAGTCGTGCTTTTTCCCACACTGTTCCCATACTGAGGTCACCTGACGAAGAGCTGCTCAATCTACAATGATTTTGCCATTTTTTCGTCCATTTACAGCATTACAAAAAATACTGACAGATTCTGTGGGGCGTTATGACTTAATTTTATTAGAAAAATGTTTAAATTATGATAATATTGTCTTTTTATTCAAAAAATTAGGTGCGTTGCCAAATGGCAACATTGTGCAACAATGGAACAATATAGTCAGTGGAGCTAGACAGACACATAGATAGATAAATGGTGTAGGACTAGACAGATATGTTTACAGATATGCTTATATGCTTACAAATATGTTTATTCTTTTGTGTACCATGTCATAAGATAAATGGCACAAAGTGGTAGGCCACGTAAACTGACGGAGTGGGGTCAGTGGATGCTGAAGACCTGTGAAGAGGTCGCCAACTTTCTGCAGAGTCAATCACTACAGACATCCAAACTTCATGTGGCCTTCAGATTAGCTCAAGAACATTGCACAGAGAGCTTCATGGAATGGGTTTCCATGGACAAGCAGCTGCATCCAAGCCATGCATGTACAAGTGGAGGAAGATTATGGTGTGGGGTTGTTTTTGAGGAGCTGGGCTTGGCCCCTTAGTTCCAGTGAAAGGAACTCTGAATGCTTCAGCATACCAAGACATTTTGGACAATTCCATGCTCCCAACTTTGTGGGAACAGTTTGGAGCTGGCCCCTTCCTCTTCTAACATGACTGTGCACCAGTGCACAACGCAAGGTCCTTGGAGTAACGCAAAGACATGGATGGTAGAGTCTGGTGTGGATGAACTTGACTGGCCTGCCCATTACCCGATAGAACACCTTTGGGATGAATTAGAGCGGAAACTGAGAGCTAGGCCTTCTCATCCAACATCAGTATGTGACCTCACAAATACGCTTATAAAGAATGGTCAATATTCCCTATAAACACACTCCTAAACCTTGTGGACAGCCTTCCCAGAAGAGTTGAAGCTGTTCTAGATGCAAAGGGTGGACCAACGTCATATTGAACCCTATGGATTAGGAATGAGATGTCACTTTTTATTACAAATTTCTCATTGATTAATCAATTGTAACATTTTCCAGTGAACAAAACTAATTATACTCATCTATGAAAGTTCTATGATCTGTATGATCTTGTTTCCATTGTTGCACAATGTTGCCATATGGCAACGTACCAAAACGTACCCCTTAAAAAATAAATATTTCTAAAAAAACTTTAAATATGTAAATCTAAGTTCATTTTAAGTGATAAAAAACACTGTAAAAATTTTTTACATGTTGGTGTAATAATGCGTGCAGTAGAGGGTTAAGCTGAAGGTGCTGGACAATATTGAAAATGGACCTTGAAAGTGTCGTACATGTGCTTGAATTCCACCTTGTAAAGGTGGATGAACCCTGCAAACAGTGCTGAAGAGCTGAAGAGTGGAACGCAACCTCGGTAGGACAAAGTTGTAAATCAAAGAAGAAAGTGCTCATTTTCATTTAACACATGCAAGCAGCAGGCACGACAGAGAATTTTTTTCAAACGAATGTGTTGTGCCAAATTTCAAGTCCCCTCGTTTGCACACGCATAAAAACGCTACAGATGATATTCCGGAGTTACAGTGATTTTAACTTAGTTCATTGAGCACTCTAGTTTTGTCCTAACTAGATATTTAGACATAATACTGCTGTAATACTACAAAGTTGTGGTCAGAGGTGAACTTCGTATAGCCAGTGTGTATTTTATTCAAAATAATTAACACCCTTGAGCCAGTGTGGCTTTGGACATAGATAATTCCGTGCCGTTTGCAGTGATGGATAATTAAAGTCTAGCTCTTATTTATGCATAGAAACATAAATCGACAATATAATCTAATTCAACACAACACCGGCCGAAAGACCTTACAGGCATGAACTTTGAACTGTCAGGCACCGTTCAGAAACTGATCAGTTCAGTTAAATGTACAATGAGTCCCCGCTTAACGATGGGTTTAGAGACTGAAATGTCCATCGTAAAGCAGCTTTTGTTGTTAAGCGTGACCCTAGATTTAGATACGCTTTAATTTTTACGCATAAAGTATAAAAAAAGAACAATGTTCTCGTGCGTACAGAGTGAGAAAGAGCGATCGCGTTGCCGAGATGAGCTTATCGTACACAACACTCCACTACACTCCACTACACTCCACTACACTCCACAATCTTCGCAGTTTGAGATTCGTTTGGTTACTTATTCGCAGCTCCTTATTCGGCGGCTGAAGTTGGTTCCTTATTCAAAAAGGTTGTGTTCACGATGCGTGTTTGCTGCGCGCTTTGTTTAAAAGAGATAGATTAAACAAACGAGCATAGGAACATACATTTAAGAGGTTATTGTTTCCCATACTGATTTTGTGAATGTAGAAAATATATATATATATATATATATATATATATATATATATATATATATATATATATATATATATATATATATATATAATGAAAGCATTCCTTATGTAAAATGTTTCTATTTCAAGTCATTCCAATTGTATGCGATTTGTACATGATGATTGAATTCGTCAGCATTTCTAACGTAAGGAAACATATTCTTAGATTTGAAAACTAAAAACACAGAAATGCTAATCTAGAACACAAATTAATTGGAAGAAGAAATACCAGCACACAACATGGCATATTGAGCAGTGGGCATACAAGTGAACGGATTTAAATGGGCAGGTTCAGAAGCTTATTGAAGGCCTTATTGATGGTGGACCAGAGAAATAACAAATGCATCATGAAGAACAGGTCACTCCTTAAGAGAGGAACCTGAGAGGAACCTGATCCAACATCATTTTATACCTCAAATATGTCTGGAAACACAGCATATTGAGTAGGTAAGCGCACAGAAAGCGCACTGAAATGATTCAGAGGCCTGCTGTATGCCTATAATGCATTGGGCCAGACAAGCAACACATGCATCATACGTAAACGGTTACTATCTGTAAGAGAAACCTCATTTTGGCCTGGCCCGACATCATTTTATGCCTCAAATCTAACAGGAAACATGGCATATTGAGTAAAGCGCACAGGTGAAATGGTTCAGAGGGGCAAGCTCAGAGGTATGCTGGATGCCTGTAAGGTCTTGGGCCAGGCAAACCTCAATTGCATCATACATAACTAGTCCCTATATGTATGAGACACCTAACTTTGGACTTTGGGCCAGGCAACTTGCCCCTCTGAACCATTTCCACGTGCAGTTTTTAGCGCACGTGGAACACTTCATTATTTAAAACATAACAAGCACATGTTGAATGAAATTTGACTTTTATTTGTAACATTCTCTAAACGTGAGTTTTCAATGGAAAAAAAGTCACACCACCAACTGATAAAATCCATATCCAATATATACAGTCATTTTTAAGTCCTTCAGTTAACTTCTGCTTACCCTCCACTGTCTGTAGGCCTTGTTGCATATATTTTGCAATTAGTAAATCTATAATATAGGCCTACAATTAAGACAGTAAAAAGACCAAAAAGTACGAGAAGGAGTTATAGGCTACTGAGTGTTGTCACCCCTCTCCTAGCTGTCACTCCAGTCTCCCTGTTCCTCATGTCTGAGTAGTTTCCTTGCCTGTTAGTCCCGCCCTGTCATCATTGTTATCACCTGTCCCTAGTTTAGTTCTGTGTATAATAGTCCCGGTGTCTCCCATGTCCTTATCGGTGTTTTTGTTCCAACCTGTTCGTTGCCTTTGCGCCTATTCGTAAGTTCGCTCTTTTGTGTTTCCTGTATTCCGTGTGTTTTGCCTGTTCTTCCCTAGTTTACCTGCCTTGTCGTTTCCCTTGTTCGTATCATGCCTTTGTACATTTTGTGTATGGACTGCCCTCCCGATAAGACCTGCGCCTGTTACTATGACTCTGCAATTGGAATTTCCTTGAATAAATCTCGCTCTCCTCAGCGTTTGTGTCCGCCTCCCTGTTCTGCCCAGCGCAGATCGTTACAAGTGTTTTCATTACTCGAATGCAGATGGGCATTTTTCACAGGTAATGGGGAACTTCCCGTTTCTTCTTTCACAAATGAATGTGTTAATTTATGTTACCTAACAAAACCTATACAACAGAAAACGTTCAGCTTAACACATAGATTTGCAAACTCTACCTTAATTATTTGTATCGTCCTCATGTTATCTATCATTGATTTGGGCTAGAGCGACTAGTTTATCAGGTGACCAGTCGGCTAAAAATGCTTAGTAGTTCGGTGCTGTATGAGACATTTTACAGTACAAGAAAATGATTTCACGTTGGGCTTAGAGTACAAGGCAAACGATACGATTTGACTTGATGTGTTTGTGACCTGGCTGGTGGGGCACAGGAGAAGAAGTCTATCTGTTACCGTGTGTACTGTGCTGAAGACGCTTCCTTCCACTCGCTGAACTGAACTGCTGCTGCAGCGAATCTGGTGTTAAAGGAAGAGAGAGGTCGGGTGAGTGCGAGGTGGTGGCTCATTTCAGGGCATTGTTTTTAATCGCTCAGGTTTTCAAAACATCATTTCAAACCGACCTCAGTAAAATGATGATAATAATAATAATTATTATTATTATTAAAAAACGAAGTTTCAAAAGGGCATTTTCGTTGATAAAGGGCAGAGTTGGTGGTGCTTTAGCACCACCTGATGTCTATGTGTGCACGCCTCTGCTCAAGGGTGTTAATTATTTTAAATAAAATACACACTGGCTATACGAAGTTCACCTCTTACCACGACTTTGCAGTATTACAGCAGTATTATGTCTAAATATCTAGTTAGGACAAAACTAGAGTGCTCAATGAACTAAGTTAAAATCACTGTAACTCCGGAATATCATCTGTAGCGTTTTTATGCGTGTGCAAACGAGGGGACTCGTAATTCGGCACAACACGTTCATTTGAAAAAAATTCTCCGTCGTGCCTGCTGCTTGCATGTGTTAAATGAAAATGAGCACTTTCTTCTTTGATTTACAGCTTTGTCCTACCGAGGTCACGTTCCGCTCTTCAGCGCTGTTTGCAGGGTTCATCCACCTTTACAAGGTGGAATTCAAGCACATGTACAAACACTTTCAAGGTCCATTTTCAATATTGTCCAGCACCTTCAGCTTAATTAAGTTAAGCACGTAGTCGTCTGTAACTGCACCATCCTCAATTTGTCCAATTAGACTGTTTATTTCCTCTTTTATTCTGTCGTGAAAAGACATTTCTGCTGTTTTCAAGTCCAACTATGAGCGATTGCTTCTGACTGGAGTCTAAGCCCCGCCCCAAATTCAGGCAAGCGTTCCTATTGGACAGTGATTAGATTTCATTCTGGCACGATTACAGCTTCGCAGAGACACACAGTGGAATACAATGACGTTCAGTCGATTGCATTTCAAGGTGGCTTCTGGCACGAATTCAGCGTTTCTTTTTTTAAATACAAATCCACACACATTGGAGCTTTTACTTTTCATTGTGGCATGTTTTCATCACATCAGTGTTTAAATCAATCTCGTGATCATTACCAGAGGTGGGGACTCGAGTCACATGACTTTAATATTAAGACTTTTGACTTGACTTGAAAAAATATTCAGAGACTTAGACTTGACTTGGACTTTTACACCAATAACTTGGGACTTGAATTGGCCTTGAAATTGTTTACTTGCAAAGACTTGATTTTTTTTACCCCAAATCTAAATTTTAAAACGCATATTAATATTTATAAAGTGCGCCCCATTAATTTAATTTCCGTCCTTCTGACGCAGACCAGTCCTCTGCTTTGCCACACTCTGTACGTGTGTGTGCATGAGCTGCAGCACAACCAATCAAATGGGGGGGTTGGCGAACGTAAATTTTTACCGGGCGGGGTGTAAAATGGACACAAGTTAAGTATTATATCGCGATCGATCGATCGCCAGTGGTTGGTGCCAGGGCAAACTAGTAACTCATTGAATCATAGATGTGGATCAGAGGTAAATAAACTAGATTTTTTTTCCGGCCTGAAAAATCGGATGTGTGGCGTGAGAGCGTGTGAAGACGGACAAATGCGTGTGTCTCGTGCTCAGCACGTGAGGTTTGGCAACCCTGGGTTCTGTATCTGAACTCGGGGAAGAGAGCCTCTCTCTGTCACCATCATAATATCCAGTTCTATCTCAGCATGGATTGTGTATTTGAAGACATCTACGTCGAGAAAAAAATATATTGACAAAAGTGGAGCGAGTTTTCAGCTATTGGGGACATCATTCTACGGCCTCATCGTGCACAAATGACATACAGACTTTTGGCCAGTTTGGTCTTTTGCAAATGCAATGCAGAATAGTTTACTGAAATGTCTAAAGTTGCAGATTCCTGTTAATTGTTCAGTTATTATATTTTTTTGTCTTGTGTCACTCACACATGTTCTCCAAGAAACCAGATAAGAGAAGAGAGGGAAAAATGCTGTTATGGTTCTTTGTATTGTACTGTGAAAATATCAGCACTTTTTATTTGAACATGGAGTTCTACTTATGACTTTTTCACAGAATATTTATTTCTGGAAAATTGTAGTTTAAAGTATGAATATTTTTGCAGCTAAGTTTAACAAATTGAACTGTGCAATAAAGAGGTGTAATTTTAATTTTTTTTATACTTCGTGTTTTCAGTTGCACATGTTTTATCAAGATTTGAGGAGAATACAGATTTAAATTACAGATTTAAAGATTTTAAAGAACGCATGTCTATTATTTACATTTAAAATATACCTGCAACATTGGTAAAAAAAAAAAAAAGACTCGAAAGGACTTGAAATTCCAAGTTTCAGACTTGGGACTTGACTTGACTGTTGCCTGTCTTGACTCGAGACTTGACTTGACTTGAGTGTCTTTGCTTGAGACTTGACTCGGGACTTGAGGATAAAGACTTGGACTTACTTGAGACTTGCAAAACACTGACTTGGTCCCACCTCTGATCATTACATTTAAAGGAGACATTTATGTCAGAAATATCGTACGGTGAAAAGCAATACCTCGGTGCCGTGATTATATTTCGAGCTGTATTATATTCAATTCTGGCACAAATTCAGCGTTTTGGTTTTGAATGGTATTTCTTGTGTATTGTTTTTCAATAAAGAGATAAAGTGCATTGAAACGTAATGTAATAGTGCTTTTGCATTTCATTGTGGCACGTATTCTGCATGTTTGTATGGAAAAGCAATGCATTTTGTGGATTGCATTTCCATTTTTGCCTAGCGATTACATTTCGAATTGGCACGGAATCTTTTCCATAGTTGCCCCTTTAGGGGATAATTCAGGAGTAATTATGTAACAAAATACTTATGAAGTTTATCATAAAATTCCTGGCTTACAGTTGCATGAAAAAATATGTGAATCTGCAACCGTATGCTACAACCACTGTAGAAGAGGATTGTACTCCATGCCAGTTATGTTTGTGTGTACACCCAGTACATAGAGTCTGACAGGAGCAGCCATTACTGTCTGTTCCAGGATCAAAGCCTGTTTAAAGCTGACTAATCTAACAAAGCACACAGGCAACCTTCAGGGTTTGATGAAAATGTAAATGGTATTGAACAGTTTAAACACAATAAGACAGAAGACAAGAAGACACATGTTTACGCACAAACAAACCCCCCCCCCCCCACCCCTTCAGTTTAAACATAAGGAAGCTGCTCACTTTCTCTTTTCTATTTTCCTGTGTTGTTTTCTAATCTTACTTCTGAGGAACCCGCGAAATCTCCACAAGTCAGATAAGCAGAGCAGAGGCGGGTTAGGGCTGCATAACAGGCTCATCCTGCTACGCTAAAGGCTTCTACACTTAGATGGTTCTGGTCTACGTAGGGCTTGAGGGGTGGGGGTCATGGGTTGGGGGTCAGGGGTTGAAGGGTGGGGGTTGGGGGAGACTTCACAGAGTCAGAGCAATGCAGGCCTTGCACTGAGCATGAGTCGTACCCTCTGACCCTTTGTGTAATACACATGTGTGCCCTTCACACTCAAGGTCACTGTAGTCTCATTCCTTCTGCCAGAATGGTGGACAGAGAGCACCTTGACCCCAGAGCACTACAGTTCAAACACATTGGTTTCATATCTGTTTAATGTTTCTAGAAATTATTCTATGGCTATTTCATATATTCATGTGAAAGAGCTGATCTATTCATGTGAAAGAGCTGATCACCCACTTTGAATACGGCACAGTACGATTACATATGGGATTATATCTCAGTAAGTGCATGATAAGATCTATTGCTACATCTTGGGCATATTGCAATTTTCCATGGAATGATCATGACATTTTCATGAAATAGACACCAGTCAAAGTTGTAAAGTCTTGTTTTGATTATTAATTGTGTTATTCTTTTTACACAACTATCTTTTATGTCCATTTCATGACTTCATTCAAAATTACCGTAAAAATTATTGTGTTTGACATTTGGAGGAAGAGTTCAGGGGAACTCACCTGACGTCTTACTCTTGTCATCTTGACGTCTTCTAATAGGCTGTAACTTTTATAGTGTTGTAAATTCGGATTACTTTATAGCAGAGATGCTCACAAGTCATTTTTTGCAAGTCCAAGTGAAGTCTCAAGTCTTTGATCTCAAGTCCAAGTCAAGTCTCCAGTCTTTGGTCTCAAGTCCAAGTCAAGTCCCAAATATTTGAGTGACACTGCAGTCGCAAATCACTTTAGTTGTAATGGTCTGTTATGACACTTCTGATGTATAATAGCTTAAACTGGTAAATAAAAAAATACAATTTAAAAAAGCGCGTACACACACAAATGTTTTCCAGATAAATGTTGCATCTGTATTTTTCTCAAAAAAGTATTTTTCTTACAAAACTGACAAAACAAATTTCTGGTTACAGTATTCTCTTCTTTCAGTAGAACCTGCTATATTTTGTTCTAAAAGATAAAGGACTGCTGTGAAAAACAAAAAACTAAATCTTTCTAACAATCACATTTTTAAATAACTATATATATGAAAGGTCTGCATATAAAGTAAATAGCAACCAAATTAGTCATTATAAAATAATAATTTAAAACAGAATTCAAATTTTACAATTATAATGATTCTGACATAAAAAGCTATCTATTTGAACTTCAATGTGTTTTTCAGTGTCCCAACATAAGGAAAATGTTTATGCAACTAACATTTTTAAAAGATTGTTCACGAGTCTGAAATCACGAGTCCAAGTCGAGTTGGAAGTCTTTTGAATGCAAGTCTAAGTCGAGTCTGAAATCACTGTATATGCGACTTAAGTGCGACTCGAGTACGAGTCCCAAACTCGAGTCCCCATCTCTGCTTTACAGCATTTAAAATGTATACTTATAAAATATACTTACTTATACAACAACTGAGAAAAACGGTAACAAAGAAAATCAGGTTCTGCCGTGATCGCAAATTGCACGATTGGCTGAATGTAAATATCAGCGTTGGGAATCTCACGCGCACACGGCAACACACGAATTTGGTTATTGATAATGGTACAGATGTAGCGCGCGCTCCCTGCATGCGAGTGAGGAGATGGAGAAGAACCACGCGCTCAGCTTTGTCTCTGGGCAGATGCTTATTAACATATGAAAGCTTAATCCTTAATGTATTTCTTTGTAATAACTTTAGCTAAAGTTAGCTAACGTTACTACTTTCATTGCTGCAGTCCAACCGATTTCCAAAGGCATAACATTAGGTTGGATTCTAAGTATTTGCTTTAAACAGCACAATTAAGAACTGTCAGTCTTCATAATATGCAATTCTCTATAATTCAGTAGCCGGTGTATCTGGATCTAAATCTGTTATTTATAGTGAACATTACTGAAGAAATTCTTGAGAATTACGTGCAAATAGACGCGCAAACATAAGTCATTACGGGCGTCACACATTAATTTGCATGTGGTCCGTTTATTGGTTCAGGACAGAGAAAAACACGCTGTTTCTTCAGTTGTGGCTGACGCGAGCAAACGCAGTGGAGAAAACTGTATCCTGGGAAGATACGTTCAGAAGATACGTTCTGTTATTTGGACGGCCTGTACGAACAATAAATAACCTATGACCCCTAGTTTTTACTTGTGTACAGTACTGTAGTATTGATTCGACTACACACACGAGGAGGAGGTTTTAAAAAAACTTGGACTGATGGCTTCTTGTCTGCCTCTAATTGAGGAGATCCTCTTCTGTCCTGTGTGCCGTGATGTGTTCAGGGATCCTGTTCTACTGCTGTGCTCTCACACTTTCTGCAGACACTGCCTGGAGCAATTCTGGCAGCACTCAGAACATCTGACATGTCCACTCTGCAGAAGAAGCTCCTCTCTGGACACTCCTCCATCTAACCTTGTGCTGAAGAACCTGTGCGAGGCGTTCACCCAGCACAAGTACCAGACAGCTTCAGCCGGGTCTGAGGCATACTGCGGACTGCACAAACAGAGACTCACACACGTTTGCCTGGAGGACATGGACCCTGTGTGTGGGGAATGTCAGAAGTCTGAAAGCCACACCAACCACTGCTTTAAACCGCTGGATGAGGCAGCAGTGGATTTGAAGGTGGTTTGTGTGATTACACTGATGTGAATGAACTCCCAGTTACTGCTATATTTTGTATTTATCTGCATAAATCTACTAACCAAGCATTATGGAGCATGATGTTGATTTTTCAATAAAATGTATGATGTATATGATATTTTGTTTTCATTAAAACTGTAAACTGTTCAAATATAAAACTTTTAAATATAAAATGTATGCTGATTATGGTTGTATGGAATATCATTGGTTTTGCAGATATTACAGTTCTTAACATTTTTTTTCAGTTGGACCTGAAAAGCAAACTAAACCCACTGAAAGAGAGACTGAAACACTTTAGAAATATGAAATTCACCTGTGTCCAAACAGAAGAACATATTAAGGTGAAAATATATGTAGTTCAAATTCATCTTTTCAGTGAAGTTTTGTTAATGTATTACTGCATTCACATAATTTAACTTGCCAATCTAACCTCAGGTCCAGACCCAACATGCAGAGACTCAGATCACGAGCGAGTTTGGGATACTCCACCACTTCCTGTGGGCTGAAGAGGCCAGCCGGATAGCTGCTCTCAGGACTGAGATGGAGCAGAAGACTCAGGTGGTGAAGAAGACGATTGCCCAGCTTAATGGAATCATTTTAGCTCTCTCAAATAAGGTCACGGCCTTAGAGGAGGAGGAAGAAACCGACAACATCTCATTCTTACAGGTGACAGACCTACAAAGGATTTGAAAGAAGTGTCATTTTAAATCATGTAATTTTTCTGTTCCACCACTTTATAACACAAAACAGAAAAAGCTAAATTGACGTTTCTTGCTTTCTTCTCCAGAACTACAAAGCTACTGTTGAAAAGTAAGTTTTTTTTCTTTTGTCTGTCTTGTATTTGCTGTTCAGAGTCTGAACCTACGTTTCACTGACTTACGGCTCTTCTAACAGAGCTCAGTTCAACCTGCAGGATCCTAAGATCCACAAAGGATCACTGATTAGTGTGGCAAAGCACCTGGGCAACCTAACGTTTAGAGTGTGGGAGAAGATGAGGACCATCGTTCAATACAGTGAGTCTATTACACACCTTCAGCTTTACAACACAAAAAGTGTTGAAACGTGTGTCAAATGATCGTCTTAAATGTATTTCATCTCGTCTGTAGCTCCTGTCATTCTTGACCCCAACACTGCTCATCCTTGTCTGCATATCTCTGATGATCTCACTGGAGTGACACTTTGTAATGGAGACCCATGGCTTCCACGTAACCCAGAGCGGTCCGATGGCTACCCGAGCATCCTGGGCTCTGAGG
Source organism: Brachyhypopomus gauderio (assembly GCF_052324685.1). Lineage (NCBI taxonomy): Eukaryota > Metazoa > Chordata > Actinopteri > Gymnotiformes > Hypopomidae > Brachyhypopomus > Brachyhypopomus gauderio. The sequence continues at coordinate 27,954,502 of NC_135212.1, forward strand.
GCTTTGACTCGGGGAGGCACTCTTGGGTCGTGGAGGTGGGGGACAGCAGCGCCTGGGTGGTTGGGGTGATCTGCGAGTCCGTGAGTAAACAGCGAGGGAACTTTATGAAGCATGGCTTGTGGCAAGTGGGTTACTACAAGGGCAGATATGGGAAGGGGGTGTCACATGAGAGACTGATGCCTCTCCCCATGAAGCAGACCCTCCAGCAGATCAGAGTCCTCCTGGACTGGGACGGAGGACTGATCTCATTCTTTGATCCTCTCAACAACACACATGTGCACACCTTCAGAGAAACATTCACCGAGCGAGTCTATCCGTACTTCTACAGTGCATGTGCTGCTCAGACTCTGAGGGTGTTACCAGAATAGGCTGCAGCCATTAAGGACATTATGCTAGTGCAGTGGATAAAAAGGACCTGATCTGTTGACAATGAATATACTTGTGCTTGAACATCATCTCCACATCAGACTGGACAGACTATATTTTCATTTAGGAACGGCTTTCCTTGTGAACTCAGATGCCTGCATTGGGAAAACATAGTTTACAGAAAGAATGTGTTGGCAATTTCCTGGATCTTGACTCATTTGCAGTTTTCCTGAGAACCCACTCCCTGATAAACAAATATGCACTGTTTCCTTCTGGAGGTATTTTGTGTATCCATTTTCAATGGCGATCATTCTGTTGGTGGGATTCATGCCCATGTTTAATGCAGATGTGTCCTATCCACTAGACACCTCAAGTGTTGGTCTGACATTGGCCAAGCAAATGTCAGCTGTTTACTAGGCTCTGGGGGAAAAAAACAACTAAAAATGTATATTTTAGTCCTTCATTGTAACCTTTCTAATCTGGAACTTTATATTTGTTGTTGATTTTCTCAAATACCCAGTAATGGTCCTGTGTAACATTAATAGATGCTTTAAAAATGCTTTTAAGTTAAAAGCACTCTCTTAATTTGAGTATTTACTCTTAGTGGGGCGAGTACTGCTGTTCAGTTGTGATATTTTCAGTGCTGTGTAATTATTGATTGGCACTTCAAACCAAACCCTTGACATTGTGAGTTAGGCTCCTGACCCAGCAGAATCATTGACTGATAAAAGGGGCTGTAAGCTGAATCTTCCCTTTTTATGTCCACTGAAAAACAAAATAACTGGAATTATATTTTGTCTACCAACACGTGTGTTTGCTATCTTTCTTATCTGTTATAGCAGGGTAAAGGGTACCTGGAATTTCAACAGAAAGCGACAAGGCAGATGTGTTTGTGTGTTTGGGGCTGGGAAACAGATTAAATAGATTCATTACTCAAATACAGATTTTTATTCCCGTTTCCAAGTTATTCATTTACCTAAATTTAATTGAAATAAAATGCTACTTGACAAAGCATTGAAATGTAATGTTCAGTATTATATGCATTTAGCAGTGCATCCTGAAGTCTAAATTAAATGAACTTTTATATACCTAGCCCTTCTGTGCAGTTAAACCATTGCTCTTACATTTTTGAATTGTGGATTAATATATTAAAACCACAAGGGGGAGCTCCTATAAAATGGATACCAGAAAGAGAGAGAGAGAGAGAGAGAGAGAGAGCTGTTTAATGGTCAGTATATGGAAAGAGGACTGAGAAAACCAGTAGAAAACTGAGAAAACCAGTAGAACTATTAGCAAAGATAAAACTGCTTTTGTGACAGTACCAGTTAATGGTATCCTCCTTAGCAAGGAGGATGTGTACATTAAAACATTATAGAATTGAAATCATTGATAAAGATCTTTATTGTTAATTTATGCAAAGGCTGTTGTTCCTTAGAGATGTTTTTTTCACACCTGTATTTGGATATGAGCCCAGGAAAGGTACACTAGATATGAAATTCATGTTAAAATGTATCAAATTTATGTTGACGTTTCATTGCAAAATCACACACCCGATGTAAACATTGTAATGAGAGTAACAAATACATACACTTTATTTATCTAACTTCAGAGAATGTAAGTACTTGTAGGTATCGAAAAACATAGGTGTTTTCGACTTTGATAAATAACACTGATGTTTTGTGTCAAACATTTGCATGCCGTGCATTTACTTTCTGACAAGAGCATGGAGTGGAGTGTCAGGGTGTTTCAAGTCTCTGTGAGTGTGAATTGAAGCTTCAGTGTGTGGGTGTGGCCTCACTTTGCTTAACGGCAGTGTGGGGGCGGGGCAAGCAGTGACTAAGAGGCTTCTCTCCCAATCCCTGTCCTAACGGGCGTAAGCACATGAACTCACTCACAGGAACCGTAGCAACACGATGTCCACACACACACACACACACACACACACACACACACACACACACACACACACACACACACACACACACACACACAAATCAAACTAACCAGAATGTATTTGTCTTATGGGATAGACTAATCTCTATGATGTCAGAAGAAAAATACAGCTGTGGATACTTTAAAGACTTTTAGCTTCTTAAATACATAACTATAATATAATAACTACATTTCAGATTTAGTTTGACACTTAATGCAGCACTTGTACCAGAGTGTATAGTGGTTTGTATAATGTTAGCATCTAATCCCTCTGCTATGGAGGCTGTCAGTGTCTCATGGGGAAAACCCTCACAACCATGATGAACTCTGGGGCTTGACTTTGTTTGTCTCGTTGGGAGAAAGCTGTTTCCATGACCTGCTCACAGACACAATTACACGCCCACACAACCCACCACCAAACACACACAGTCCCATAATTGCAAAGCACACACACATACACACACACACACACACACACACACACACACACACACACACACACACACACACACACATTTACAAATGTGCTTTTTGTTTACACATGAACATTTCTTACACTCTGATGCAGACATGAGGAACTACTTCTCCGTGGAGATAGCGCTACGCAGAGACCTCCACCTGTGTCCTCCCTTGTCCTTCTTTCCTTTCATTACCCAGCATGCTCCTCAATTCCCCCTCCCCATTACTGCACACACACACACACACACACACACACACACACACACAATCACTCTTAATGCTTCAATCCTCTTTGTGAAAGTGACGCTCTTCTGTCAGCAACAGGACTAAGCCGGAGACACACAGAGCCAGAGCAGCACGTCCTCCTGCACACAGAGAAACTGCTGGTTTGTCCTCAACCCTTCATCCTTCGTCCCGCTGTGCCACTGGTTCCTTGTGTTGAACTGTCACTTTCCAGTGCTGAAGTGGCATCTCTTCTTATCTTTGAAGAAAGCAGACTTTTCCACAAACAAGCTGTCTCTGACAATACTTTCAGACAGTACTTTAGAGAAAAAGGACTCCTATGGCATCAGACAGGCCTTCTTAGGGATCACTGTTTGCAGAGCCCTATTTCATTTGGGACGAAGCCACTGTTTCAGAGAGGTCCTCTATTAGAGCAGAACCTCACTCAACCTGGTCCGGTTGCTGCTTGGATGATGTGTGCTGGATGAATCTCTAACTGCACTTTTGGGCTACAAGAAAGCTCTCCATCTCAGTCTGAGGAACAAACTTGGAGTTTGGAGTGTGTGTGTGTGTGTGTGGCTGATGGCTTGGTGAATGAACACAGATTGTCCCAGGAGCTTCTTCGTGGTGCAGGCTGAGAACAGAGGCCGGCAGAGGCCTGGGCGTAAGACGCTTTCACACAGGGTTGCATTAGATGATCAGAAAGCTGGACGCCACTCACATGGAGGGCCACGTCTATGAGTGCTTCACTGATGGTGAGAACGACCACATCGACTACCGCCACATCGTGGGTGACACAGAGCCAGCCAGACTCCAGCTGTCACCTCCCGACCCGGTGCGTCAGCTTCACAGGCTGTTCAGCCACAACACGGCCCACGGGCACGGACACGAGACGGCAGCTCAGCGCTACAGCGCCACCCGCATCCAGGCTGGCTACCAACCAGAGAGGTGAGACTACATCCTCTTGTGATTTCATAGGAGTACTGATCAGCAAATTGGTTTGCATCACTAGGTTTACATTAGTGACACTGAAACAAAGTTAATCAGGAATGGACTTTCTTATATATTTTTTTCATACCAGTGGGTATGTGTGCTTAAACTGTTGCAGAGACTTCAGCTTCGTCACTGCTTGGTGCCATTTTTACACAAGTTGCTCTGAGCGGAAAACATAACTTCTTTTCAGAGATTACCATCATATAAGAGCATCCCACAGGCTTGAAGGAGAAAAACAAAATGTAAATAGTGATGTTTCCTCATTTTTAATGTCCAACACTACTCAAATATAACTGCTTGCCTTTTTCACTTTCATATTACATCCCTATGTCAGCAGAGAAAAAAATGATGAAGGATTACATTATTAAAGTGAAATTTATCTAATCTGTGGTATAGATATAACAATATGAAAAAAAATCTTATCGTAGCTTGATCAGAAGCGTCATATTAAATCTCTTTGTCTTACAGAGCCATATGCAGCAATCCCAGAACCTCATCTATTTTCATACACAGTTCAGTTTACAGAATGGACTAAATGAGTTTCCAGGTGTTTAGTGCTCAGATGGTGCTTTGACAAATCCTAGGCAACAAATTAAATTGACAATAGCCATAACAAACCTAAAAGTTGAGTACTGATGACTGAGGCCGCATGATCACGGACTGAAAGTGACTTTGTCATTACATCAGCTGTCCTCATTTAATAAGCAGTAGGATTATTTCCGTAAAAATGGTTCATCCAAACGTAAATGTCACACGTCAGAAGTGAACGGGGTTGGACACCTTATAACGTGAATGATTAACAAAAGACGCGTATGCGCTGTAGCTCACGCAGCTCACGCAGCTCACGCAGCTCACGCAGCTCACGCAGCTCACGCAGCTCACGCAGCTCACGCAGCTCACGCAGCTCACGCAGCTCACGCTCAGTTCCAGCCGAAACGCACGGCAGGCTGGACACTGCAGTTCCTGCCTGGGGCTGAAGACGTGAGCGTCCTTAAAATGTCCCCTCGTCATCCAGCACGTTGAGAAGAGAGTTTTCTCAAGCTGAGCAGGACGCGATTTTAAACGGTGTGTGCTCCATCTGTGATTCTGCGTGATCTAGCTAACCGTTGCACTTTTACTGGACTCTGAGAGATGACAGGAGCTGGTGTGTAAGTGGGCGCGAGCTGTGATCGGTAGTGTTGCCGTCGTTGTTTGTCCGAAGCACGCGACGCTGCCGTCATGTGAGTAACCCGAGAAGCGGCATTTTCATTCATTTCACTTACTAAGAATAAAACATCAATGTCCAGTCTTGCGAGTTTATAACGCGAATGCGTCCGTCCTACTTGTGCGATAGTAATGTTTATTTTTGCAAGGAGAGAGCATAGGGTCTCTCAAATAAAAGATTATACGTAGAAACAGATATGGGACTTAGTGCGACGGGTAGACACACCGGCTGATGTCTCAACCAACACCCACTGGATAATATTTCGGTCCAACTATTAGTTAAACGCCAATGTTTTCCGTTGTGTCCAGATAGGAGCACTAACAAAATAACATTGTGTTATCTTGCGTCTACTTCTGGTGTGACTTTTAGTAGGTTGTTAGTATGTATAACACGTATTAGATTATAGTATTAGTTTTCTGTAATGCATTTGTTTAAAAAAATATCCCACCACAAATTAGATTTTCGGTTTCTTATATTCATAAACTAAAGAAGAAAATTACTTTTTTTTAGGGCTTTTAATGTATGTGTTGTGGATAATAGGGGACGTGTGTGTGTGTGTGTGTGTGTGTGTGTGTGTGTGTGTGTGTGTGTGTACAGTATGGCTGACTACCTGATCAGTGGGGGTACAGGCTATGTTCCTGAAGATGGACTCACTGCCCAGCAACTATTTGGTATAGGAGACGGTCTCACGTACAAGTAAGTCCTGACTCCTTCCACTGTGATCACAGAGCCAGCCAGCATTGACATGGCGCCATGATGCGCATGTTTTATGTTTTGAACACGAAAAAATGTCTTTGATAATATATATTGTGGGCTAGGGTCCAAAATCACAATGATTACAATGACTTAAAAGTCTAAAGCAGCTTTTAGCAGGCTGTCCAGACCTGTGTAAGACGCATGCTATGTCACCTTCAGTAGAAGAGTGTGTGAACATCTGAGGTTTTTTTTATAGCTAGGCTTTTCGTTGGACATCTGTCCAGGAGAGGGCTCTGAGCTCTATGGTAACCTCCAGACTGTATCCATAGAAACAAGGCACTTAATGGTTCAAGCCTGTGGGGTGGGCGGGGCTAGGGAAACAGAATTGGAGATCGTGACCTCTCTTGTCCTGCCTTTCAAATATGGCAGTGTAAATGGATTTCTTTGATGTTATCAGTGATCTGAAGATGCATCCCCAGGTGCTCTCTAGCCGAGCGGTGGTCTCTATTTCTGCCCGCTAGGCCGCCATCTTTAACTCCCTATAATGGAGGCCTTATCTGTGCTAGATCACATACAGGAGGACACTGGTTGTCTGATTGCCATCCTGCTGAGATCACACCCTAGAGGACACTCTGAACTGTAGCCACACACACACGCGCGTGCTGGTCTATTGTGTTTACAGTTAAGCTTCCTTTGGCTGCAGATGCGCCCTGTGTGTCCTCAAAGCAATGTTGTGATAGTAATGTCACTTTAATGGACAGGCTGTGACATCATGCATGCTTAGCAACATTAACAGCACATCACTGGGCACTGCGCTTTTAAGCAGATGAACATATTCCAGTCCTAGACACGAGTGACCTGTGCCAGAACATGTGCTCTACTTTCCAACTCAAGCAGGTATATTAAATTAGTGCTGGTGTAACATGAAGAGAAGTTCAAACTTTGATATTTCCACATACGCACATGAGGTATCCAAGCGTCTGCCAGCGTAACGAGGTTACATAAGCAGGGGCTGTTCACATCCCGCTCGGCCCCACCTGGGAGTTCAGAATGGGGCTGTGTGGGTTTGGGAAGGAGGAGGAGGAGGAGGTGGTGGTGGAGGAGGAAGGAGGTGGTATGTGGTGCGATGTCAAGATGTGGGGCTTCGGCAGGAATACCCAAGTGAGCTAACCGCCATGTGTTTTTGTTTGGTTCCTTTCTGTTTCTTTGTTTGTTTTTGTTTGGGTTCAGTGATTTTCTGATCCTGCCTGGATTCATTGACTTCACCTCCGATGAAGTGGTGAGTACACAGCTCAGAAGGTTTCTTGACATTCCTCACGAGGGCTTACCTGTGTGTGTGTGTGTGTGTGTGTGTGTGTGTGTGTGTGTATCGGTAAATACAGCACATCTATCAATGATTTACTGAGGGGAAATCTTCCTAATGAAGTAGTGAGCCGGTAGTCTGCTCTGCCAGTGCTGAGACGGAGCTGACTCGGTCGTCGTGCAGTATGGACATGACAACAGCAGAGAGGAGTGTGGCCTGGTGGAGTAGAGGGATGGGGAGAGCTAAATAAGATTTGCTAAATAGAGACACAGGTGGTGTTAGCATCCCAGGTGCATAGGGCGTGTTGTCACAGGCAGAGAGGGTGTGTGTGTGTGTGTGTGTGTGTGTGTGTGTGTGTGTGTGTGTGTGTGTGTGTGTGTGTGTGTGTGTGTGTGCGTGTGTGCACATTTATGACAGTGTGAGCAGGGAGAGAACCAAACAGAATGAAATTACATTGTCTGATGGATATTGGATGGGATATTTTGTAGTATTTACATTTAGGATTGGGTTATTTTCTAAGCAGATTTTGTCTGTGTGTGTGTGTGTGAGATTGGGAGAGAGCATAGGGTGTTTTTGTCTGTCTTACCACAGGGAGGATAAAGCGATGCACTGCTTAAAAAACAGTGATACTTGTGCTTTGAATGAGCACATACAAATCACCTCAGGTCAGGTTAATAATTGTGTGTGTGTGTGTGTGTGTGTGTGTGTGTGTGTGTGTGTGTGTGTGTGTGTGTGTGTGTGAAAGCTGTCCAAAGAAACACAAAACAGAACTAGGGCTTGGTAACACTGCTTCTAACCAACAAGCAGTTTTTATCTTTGTATAATGTATAGTCTGTGTGGAAACACAAGCATGAATAAATAAAATAATTATTCTGTAGTCCTTTCCTGTTACCATTAGTGTCTAATATTATTCAGGATCTGACCTCCGCTCTGACCCGGAAGATATCCCTGAAGACACCACTCATTTCCTCTCCCATGGATACTGTGACTGAATCCTCCATGGCCATTGCTATGGCTGTGAGTATCTCCTACACACTCTGAATATGAAGTCATGCGGCTTGGTCGTTTAACTTTCTGTTGATTCCTGTAATAGCTCATGGGTGGGATTGGTATCATCCATCACAACTGCACTCCAGAGTTCCAAGCAAATGAAGTCCGGAAAGTTAAGGTAAGAGTCTCTGCTTCGGTGAGTTGTGTTATTAGGATTGTGATTGGAAGAGACTGTAGAACCCAGGATTGTGATTGGAAGAGACTGTAGAACCCAGGATTGTGATTGTTATTAAGAGTAACTTCTTAAAGATGGAGGCTAACACACCAGCTTCTCCGAGACCTCTCCTCAGTGGTGCTCTGTGGTGTGATGGCAGAGATTTGAGCAGGGCTTCATCACGGACCCGCTGGTGATGAGTCCACGGCACACGGTCAGAGACGTGTCCGAGGCCAAGGTGCGACACGGCTTCTCCGGAATCCCGGTCACAGAAACTGGAAAAATGGGCAGCAAGCTGATGGGAATCGTGACATCACGAGACATCGACTTCCTCTCGGAGAAAGACCACGACCGGCCGTTGGAGGAGGTTTGTAGCGCCTCTTTGGGTTAGTAGTGAAGTCTCTCTGTAAAACATTCTTTAACTCAACAACTGATATTTGTGATTATTGTGATGTTTTAAATTTGCCAGGCGATGACAAAGAAGGAAGATTTAGTGGTTGCACCAGCAGGTGTTACACTCAAAGAGGCCAATGATATCCTGCAGCGCAGCAAAAAAGGTCTGAATTTTCATTTTTTTCAGCTCAAGAAACTTCTTAAGCAAATTTCTCCACTTCTTGTCTAACAGATCGGGAGGTTTGTGGTTTGTTGCCTGCAGGTAAGCTGCCCATTGTGAATGACAGTGGTGAGCTGGTGGCTATAATTGCTCGCACTGATCTGAAGAAGAACAGAGACTACCCTCTGGCCTCCAAAGACTCCCGCAAACAGCTGCTGTGTGGTGCCGCCATCGGCACCCGCGACGATGACAAGTACCGGCTGGACCTGCTCATGCAGGCAGGAGTGGACCTGGTGGTGCTGGTAAGTCTCAGGGTCCTAAAGGGAGTTGCATTAGGCTCCACCGTTAGTATGGCGCTTGCATCAGATACCAAAGTGTTTTTGCTGAGAGACTGTAGAACCCAGGATTGTGATTGGAAGTAGTGAATTTGGTGTGAAGACTGTGTTTCTGTGTTTCTAGGACTCGTCTCAGGGAAACTCGGTGTTTCAGATCAGCATGATCAACTACATTAAACAGAAGTACCCTGAGCTCCAGGTGGTGGGGGGGAATGGTGAGGCACAGAATTAAAGGCGTTTGGTTCTTTTAATTGGTTGCTGTGGTCACTCTCTCACCCTTCTTCTCTCTCTCTCTTTCCATTTCTCTTTCTGTGTGTGTCTGTAGTTGTGACAGCTGCCCAGGCGAAGAATTTGATTGATGCTGGTGTAGACGCTCTTAGAGTGGGCATGGGTTGTGGATCCATTTGCATTACACAGGAAGGTGTGTGGGTGTGTGAAAAGCAATTGTACACTTAATTAATACTTCTATTTAAACAATGTTTTATTTTCAAAATAGATGGTTACATACTACATTTCTCTTATTTATTATGAGGGAATTTCTGCATGAAATGCTGTGTGTTTTGCCCGCAGTAATGGCCTGCGGGAGGCCGCAGGGTACCTCTGTGTATAAGGTGGCAGAGTACGCACGTCGTTTCGGAGTTCCTGTTATTGCTGACGGTGGCATTCAGACGGTGGGCCACGTCGTGAAGGCCCTGGCGCTGGGAGCATCCACAGGTCTCTGCCCTGACGAGCCTTATCTGAGCTTTAATGTGTCTGCCACACTGTAGACTCGGGCCGTGCCTGGCCAGTCAGTCCTGTAAGGTTAACGGCTGCTTCTGCGTTTTCCTCTTGCTTGAATTATTTTTTTCTTTGGTTCTGCTGTGCCACAGTGATGATGGGCTCGTTGCTCGCGGCGACCACGGAAGCCCCAGGCGAGTACTTCTTCTCAGACGGCGTGCGGCTCAAGAAGTACCGCGGTATGGGTTCCCTGGATGCCATGGAAAAGAATAGCAGCAGTCAGAAACGCTACTTCAGGTGCGTCTGCTCGAGCACACGACACACGAGTCTGAGTGCACGCCGATACACGCCAATGTGTCTCACTGCGTCTGAATATGTGCGTGTGTTACAGTGAGGGCGATAAGGTGAAAGTCGCTCAGGGGGTGTCTGGCTCCGTTCAGGATAAAGGCTCCATCCATAAGTTTGTCCCATACCTCATAGCTGGAATCCAACATGGCTGCCAGGATATTGGTGCAAAAAGCTTGTCCATCCTGCGGTAAGAGCATGACTCCTCAGTACAGGACTGTTGTAAGTGGGATCGGAGAGGTCCATGTTTTTGTGTGTGTGGATGAGTTGATATCTCGTATGTGTGTGATATGATTTCTGTAGAGGCGATGATAACAGTGCCTGACTGGTTGTAGTAATACTTGCATTGTGCTGAAATTCAGTTGTGGTAATGCTTACGTAGTACTTGTACTCAGTAGAAGTCCAGAGAAAAAAGATTTTAAATTATATGAGCGCTGATCGGCACACACCATGTGTGAACTGTAAGGCATCCTTATTGTGAACTATTATGGGCAACAACATCTGTGATGGCAGACCGATTATAGTAGAATCATCACCTTTGAAAGTCTCGTGTTTTCTTAAGGTAGATTTTCTTCCTATTTATTTATGTGTATGTATTCTGAGCTCATGTTGTTGAGGGTTATGTGGTTGGCTATGAAATGTTCTATGGAGGGCTGCTGGTTTTTGGTGTGTGCATGTGTGTAATGTTGTTTTCTGTGTGGTGTGTAGCTCCATGATGTACTCCGGAGAGCTGAAGTTTGAGAAGAGGACCATGTCTGCTCAGGTGGAGGGAGGTGTTCACGGCCTTCACTCGTGAGTCTTCACCCTTCTGCTCCCTGAACTGCCAAAACCATCACGTCTCGTGGGTCTTTTAAAGAACATGCTCATGCCCAGCTGTCAAACTACCATAAAGCGCTCAGAAACTGAAACACATCCTGCGTGTATTCTCACGATTTATATTCACAACATTATGAATAGCAGTACACCGTAACACAGTCCTGCTGATCTCCACTGCAAACCGATTGGACAAGAAGCTGTGGACAATCAAACTGACACTTAATATATTAATTAATTATTCATTCACGTGCATTGTACGTTTCTAATCAGAGACAGTGGAACAGTGTCTGTATTTGCAGTTCTCTCTTACCAGCTAAACTTTCCAATAAACTGGGTCCTCTCTCATAATCCATCAAGGTTAAGGTTCTAAGAATCTCTGTTCAACTTGGAGTAGCTTTTGCTGTTTAACAGCTGGCAGAGTCAACTAGACGGGTAGTAATACAGACCACCACAGTCACATCAGATAGGTGTCATGATCAACTCCAGGTTCAATTTTTAATCTCTATAATAAAATTCTGGTTTTCAAAAACTACCTCTATTACACAGTCTTGATAAATAAAACCCTTTAAAATGTGACATTTTGGCCTACATACTTCTCCCAATTGGCACTGGGTTCCTTGAGTTCTGAGATCTTGAGTAAAGTATGAATATTGCTGCATACAAGCTAAAGCATCCGTGCATTACTCAACATGTCTGAGGTGGACTGGTGTGCATCACATCACTCTGTGGTCTGCCTGATGTTGGATGACCAGACGAGCAGCAGGACAGTGAAGGAGTGAAAACCCCTCTCAGTCTGGTCATGTTCACCAGTGAAAACCCCTCTCAGTCTGGTCATGTTCACCAGTGAAAACCCCTCTCAGTCTGGTCATGTTCACCAGTGTAATTGGAGTGAAGGTCAGCTTGCTAGAGCAAGATATGAACAGAACAGAACAGCCTATCGTATATCGGATGAAGTGTGTTGGCTAATTACTATATAGCCTATTTTACCTACAGTACAGTTCAAACCAGCCACTTACAAAAGTACAACTGCAAACTAAATTGACAAAGCAAGTTTGATCAAGCTGAATAAAATATACAAGTGAAGCATCTACAACAATGTGATAGTTTGCTAGTTTTGTGATGTCCATTCTTTGAACAGTAGCGATTGCTTATAGCATATTTTGTTTTTCAACTCTTCCACAACTAACTAATTCAAACAATCCAGTGTCATTTCAGAGAAATATGTTAAGACAAATTGTCGGGTTTGGACCGGTTTTGTTTAGAACACAACGGCAGAGATGATTTTCAGAAACTCTGTAGCTGTACTGGTTTGTCTTCAGAATCATATTCACTGGATCAGTCCTACCCTTTAGTTTGTAGCTCTCACCAAAACACTGCCGCCTTCTCCTACGTACTTTTGGAACTGTAGACTTTACGTGTGAATATGTCCTCTTCTCCTCTTTTTATGCACTCATCATAGATATTCTTTTGTGCAATGTAAGTACTCTCTCCACATATTTGTGCCTCTGCTGTAAACAGTGGTGGAGGGGACTGTACCATTTTTTTGTGAGATGTAGGATGTAGTAAGAATAACTTGACTTTCCCCCGATGGGGCACGTTACTTCCTGTGTTGTCTTGTGATGGTCCCTTTACCTCTTTCACCTCACACCTCCTTTATCTGTATTGTGGCTTCATGCTTTTAGATGCAGCTTGGCCACAAACGCTTACACTGAGATTTATTTCCTGCCTGCTCTCTTAGCAATTTCAGTAATGTATTCCATTTGCTTTCCCTTTTTATTAATGGAGGAGTGAAGAAGTAAACCACAGTGTATGCTGTTGCTATTAAATACAGCAGTACCAAGGAGATTTCCTTAGTGTTTTAAATTGGCAGTTTTCTTCTTTTGATTCATACCTGTTTTCTCTTCTCCCTGCATATTGTCATGTTCTCTCACTCACTCACTCACTCACTCACTCACTCACTCACTCACTCACTCACTCACTCACTCACTCTCTCACTCTCTCACTCTCTCACTCTCTCACTCTCACTCTCTCACTCTCTCACTCTCTCTCACAGTTACGAGAAGCGGCTATACTGAAGATGGCAACAGAAGCCAAGTGAGAGTCTCAGACGCTCCAACCCCGGCTGTGACCAATTAAAAGCGCCATCATGTGCCCCCAGCACCCAGCCGTCCACACCAGGCCCCCTCGTCAGCAGAAAAGCTGGTGTGCTGTTGATCTTTGGGTGGGACCTGCAATGTTGTCCAGCTGCAGATGGACAGGCGTCCTGCACATTGCCCTATCACGAGTGCACTGTGCGCTTCCTCCCTCTGGCCCTTCTGTGTGAAACCTCACTCACTGATATTTACCCGCAACTTAAAAAAAATTACTTTTGTGTACGACAATCCTCTGTGCGCGATGATTCTAATTTCAAACACCAAGATGTTTGTGACGCAGTGCATAACCTGTGAGAAAAACTACTTAAGAGTCCTTAGACTATAAGTTTCATCTTGTGGCCACTGTATCCAATCGTCTTGGACGACACCTCGTTTGTGGGATCGTTAGCAATAAGCTTGAATACTGTGACCTGGTGACACTAAGGGGCGTGGCCTCCTGAAAGCCATGAGCTTTTTGGAAGTGTGAGCTCCTATGAAAGAGCACCTGGGCTGGCCACAGGCTTCTGCGTGCTTTTGGGACACTCCAGCTTGCTAAGGGACCAGAAGCTAAGCTTCAGCCTTAAAATCAGGGATTCCTTCAATCCGCATGCCTTACGAGTGAAACGGAGCTTGGGGTAACATGCCGCGTAACGGCTGTGCTCTGATGTCATTTTGTTCAAGCACTGTGGTCTTGACCAACAGAAATCCTGATACATGAATACATAGTAACGTCATGTGTTCATCCTGATACAGGAGAACATATTAACATGTCATGTGTTCAGTGCAACATAAATGAATAAATGGTAACAGTAGAGGTAATAAAGGAAATCGACAGCTTTAGGGTTGTTAGCTTTGAGTATCTTTTCCAGTGAATTTGACCTGGCTTGCTTGTGCAGAACGCTGTGACATCATGTTCTTACACGGGTTCCAGGTCATGTGACCATTCCCTGGAACACACCTAGTTATTAGATTAATGTAGTTAAGAGGGTTAGTTTACATGACATGGACTGAAATTGAAATGGAGTAGAAATAAGTATAATGGAGTTTGGTTTGTACATTTGCTAAGAGTAATACCAAGAATACTGGAATGTTTATGCTATAGTGAATCCTGGAAATAGAATGTATGTCTCTATTGTTGGTGTTATGTGAGTGTTGTTTTGGTACAGTGAGTTTACTCATCTGATTGTTTCCAGAATTTGTACAAAGTCTTTTGGACAAGAGAAACTGGTCAAAGAAATCTATTTTATAATAGTGCTTTATTTTGTTGAATATTTATTCATCACTGGTAATATTTTTCTGTAAAGGAGGTCGCTGCAAAGAACAGGATGTAATTTAGTTTCTTCAGGTGAAAGCTGCCAGCTGTTTTAGAAGAGGCCACACAATGAGCTCTGAGCATCTCGTAATCACATGTCTGTGCTATAGCCACTACGGTGCAGATCAAGCTGAAGACGATGACGAAGACGGTGGTGGTGTGTATAATCAGCAACGATGAAGACTGTTCTAGATGTCAGCGTTTGGCTGCTCATGTTCTGCACAATGACTTGTCCTGCTGCACAGGATGAACTCCAGTGTTGTGCATGCAGTACAATAGAGCTGCATTAATAAAGATGGTTACGATATAAAAGTAATTGCTTTTTATTTGCATATTAGCACCAATAGAGGGCAGTAGAGGCTATGCAAAAAGTTGAATAGATAGTCATGTAACAGCAATCCAATAAAGGGGACTGGTCAAAATGATTTGATGGAACAGATCAGAAAAAATCTGATACCAAAAGATGTGGGTTCTTCTGTTTATTTGTCAGTAATTTATGCATTCAATAATCCTATGAATCCCTTTTTAATTTATGTACTGACTCATTCGTGATGCGTCTAAATCTACCCAGTACATTGGGAAGCAGTAGAAAATCCAGAAGCCAGGACAGGAGGAAATGTTTTCATGTGTTTGGCCATACAAGTACATAGAGAAAACACATGAAAACATACCAAACAAATCATATATACTCACTCAAACAATACCTGCTCAAAAGGGCATAACTATTTCCCTACCACAAACATGCAATGATGACATTTCTACATTAGTATTGCAAATAGTCTTCTTAGCTTAGTTACTTTATATAGTGACATCTTCATGCAACCTTCACTCTCCAACAAGTGAATATTTTCTGTAAAACACAGACATTGTACACACCCATCTGAAACACACCTCAGTCTGCTCAATTTTCTGAAGTGCTAGATCTAGGCTTATTGCTAGTAGATAAAAAGGCCTTCTTACATTTTCTTACAATTTAGCATTACACCAGCTATTATATGCCACATATATGCAAATCATTTTGACTTGTGAAGGTTCAATGTGTGGAAAGTTGATTCTTGAACAATTTTCTTTAGGGGAAAAAAAAAAGATTTGTAGCAAACCGCTGCAGGTCAGAGCATGTTCTAATACAGGACATGTTCTACGACAGGACCATGTCTGAATGATCTTGTTCTTCTGAGCATCTGAAATACACACCAAACGCACCAAACTACAGTAACTTCAAGCATTCACAATGTCCAATTGTCCTACAGTTCAATCGTGTCACTGCTGACACTCTGTGCATCCATTTGTCTGCAGACGCTGACGAATTCGGCCTGTACTGCCTGTTCATCAATCTGCGGGGCAGCGGGCTTCTCCTCGAACAGACTTTCTCTGGAAGAGGATGAGCCCAGGGCCATGTACTGCTTCTGGGTAGGGTTCCCCAGCTGCACCCCCCTGGGCAGACTGCTCTGACGTCCAGAACCAAAACCACTGTAGAAAGGTGCCTGGACTCCATGACTCCTGGACCCTCCGCACATGGATTTGGAGTTGAAGCACTTCCGTGGGGCGCCACTCCGCTGTGGGGGAGAGGGCAGGGTGTCCACCTCCCCGCAGGAGGCGGTGCGGTAAAGGGCGGGCTCGGCGCAGGTGCCTCGGCAGGGCTGGCCGTCCGGGGGTCCGCGGATGCTCAGGGAGAGCCTGGAGGAGCCGAAGAGGCTGCAGTGGAACAGAGCCTCGCTGTTGAGGGCCTCGTCGATGCTGCGCCGTAGGTCGATGGGAGACGGAGGCCGTAGGTCGCATGTGGAGTCTCCGGCCAGGCTGGCCAGGGAGGACCTGGGTGAGACCGGCCGGACCTTCTTCACCGCTCTGGGGAGCTGTGCGGAAGCCCTCTGTGAAGGGCTGCTGGGATAGTGGAGGTCCAGGCCGTCCGATTCACAGAGCGGCATCTCCACCAGGGTGTAGAGCGGCACGCTCTCACTCTCGTGACGCGTCATGCCATCACACAGGCCCAGCTTCTCGCCGGGCCTCTTGGACCAGCTGCTTGACAGGATGGGGGGCTTGACTGTGGCGCCGCCCCCTGCTGGCGACCTTTTGAGCAGCGAGCCCCAGCAGCCGAGCTTGAGGGGGGCTACCCCGCAGCACAGGAGAGGGTGCGTGATGACGAGGGCCAGGCTGAGACACACGCCTGCCTCGCACAGTCTGCAGCTCAGCTGGAAGCCCCACCAGGGCCAAGGCGCCAGTCCACCCGCGTGCACCATGGCGTAAACCCTGAGCCCGGCGCACGCCAACAGGAAAAGCGCGGAGAGCAGCCCCAGGTCGGCCGCCCGCTCCCACACCCTGGCCTCGGCCAGGGGGCAGCGGCCGGCCCGCCGGCCCGGGTCGTCAGGGGACACCTCGCTCAGCTGGTAGACGTGGCCGCCGGCGGCGTAGGTGCGGCAGTAGAGCAGCACGTAGGAGGTGGCGAGCAGGGAGGAGAGCAGGACGAAGGCGGACGGGGGCAGGAGGGGCGCCACGGGCAGGCGGGGGAAGGGGCGCAG
This sequence comes from Brachyhypopomus gauderio, assembly GCF_052324685.1. Classification (NCBI taxonomy): domain Eukaryota; kingdom Metazoa; phylum Chordata; class Actinopteri; order Gymnotiformes; family Hypopomidae; genus Brachyhypopomus; species Brachyhypopomus gauderio. The sequence goes on from NC_135212.1 coordinate 27,971,607, forward strand.
CACGGCCACGCTGGCCCCCACCACGCCGGCGTGGACCAGCACCAGGGCGGCCAGCAGGCCCGAGCAGCGGCGCAGGGTGCTGCGCAAGAGGACCTGGGCGGGCGAGCGGCCGCACAGCAGCAGCAGCAGCAAGCCGAACGCAGCCGCCAGGCACGGGTAGGCGGCCTCGTGCAGCAGCCGGGCCCAGGCGGCCGGCAGACGCCCCCGCTGCCCGTACGGGTCGTAGAAAAGCCAAAGGGCGCGGCTGGTGCCGGCCAGCAGCTGCAGGAGGTGCAGGAGGCCGAAGCGCGTGCAGTCGGAGGGCCACCGCATGGGCAGACACAGCAGGCCGAGAGCGGAGAGAGCCGCCACCAGAGAGAAGACGCAGGCCAGACCGTAGACCTGCAGCTCCCACGCCAGGCCCCACGTGGCCAGCGCCACCTTCCAGTCACACAGCAGGGGCACCAACACGGGCAGCATCATGGCTGTGGGAGGTGGCGTCATGTCACCAGGAGAGGGCGCCGGAGAGGCAGGAGACAGCGTGCTGAGGTGGTTGCTATGAGGGCTCTGGAGGTCGTCAGAGGAGTTGCACACTCCTGTCGGGTCCATGTTGCAGTCCGGTTGGGAGGAGGATTCCATGAAGTCATTGTCATGCCAGTCATCTAGCAGGGACAAACCTGAAAATGGAGTATATTAATTATCATATTAATTATAGTACCTCACACGTCTCATCAATAGCTGAGAACTGTAACCATTAGGTTATGTATCTAAGGCAGACGTTTTCAAAAAAAAATCACTACGTTACTGCATTACATTAAAATACAATGTAAATTAAGGATACTTTGTTTTGCTTTGTTTTTTTTTTTTTTTTTTACACAAACTGATGCAAACATATCAGAAAACCACTTTGAGAGGATGAGAATTTTGCCAAAACTGCAGCCATGCTAGTTCCAGAATGCAGGTCACAAGACGAGGCACAGCTTCCTGTCATTATTAAAATAGGCCTATTGGCCTGAGAACCACATGCAACACCAGCTGTGTTAATGAGCTAGTCCATTTTCCACGGGGAGATGTGTAAGTAGGTCTGTGTTAAGTGGGTCATACACACACACACACACACACACACACACACACACACACACACACACACACACACACACACACACACACACACACACACACACACACATACACACACACACACACACACACACACACAAAATAGAGAGTACTGACCTTGTTGCTGCTCTCATTTGTGTGACTATTTTAAACAGCTAAAAGTGGCACATTTACGGTAGCTGCATCACTTAAATAATCCGAATGTCACAATAAGCCACTAGATGCATCACAGAGTGGGTTCGTACGTAGCATGTTAACATCTAAGCACTAGAAAATAATTTCAACCTAACAACTGTGCCATACTTAGTAAATGATGCCTTGCTGAAAAAGTGAGGAATGATCATGTAAATGATCGGCATTGATTATCGATTATTGGATTGTAGGTGGTCTCTGCTTCAGGTGTGTTGCTGAATACACAGACAGTCACACATGCGTCAGCAGGATTCCTAAACACCTAACAGTCTCCAGGGTACGTCCTTGTGAACTTTGGGGCATCAATGTAATTCTGATTTGTCCTGAGATGCTGAAGAGCGTGCTCTGCGTTTCCCGGGTTAATGGTGCGTGCTGTCATTACCGGGGTCACTCTGGCTGCCTGTCTTCTATTAATGTTCCTCTGACGGACCTGGGCACCTCCTCCCTCATGAAGGGCATCTTGTCTGTCTGAGCCAGACCTTGTCTGACCAAGAGGAGAAACTTCTTCAGCCTAACTGGAGGAAGGGAGTGCAGTGAGACACTTAAACAAGCGGCCCATCTCGAGACCACTCTAATACGAAGACGGAAACGATTGTTCCTGTGTGTGAGAAGCTCACTCAGAAAGATCAAGATCAAAGTTCCTCACAGGTTTATGGTGAGCTGATGGCGTTAGATCATCATGTAGTTATTAAATCAGGACAAGATTTTTCATCCATGTCATAATCGTTTTGTCTTGCTGGGGTATAACAGAAATGTGACTGAAGTGAGAGAATTGTGTGTGCCGGGCAGGGTGGCAGGCGGCTGGACCTTCACTCTTTCCCTCCCTCGTACTGCGGTGACGGACGACCCCCTCACGCGTCTCTGGAATACTGATCACGGACACTGCAGCGAGGGGGACAGCAACGCTCACTACACTGCTGCCTGCCAGCGCACCGACATCTCGTGGTTTGCAGAGTGAAGACAGAAAGTTAGTATAGACAGACGGTGTCTCCTTTATTGCTTTTAGCAGAAAGACTGCGGACAGCGTCAGGATTGGTGCAACCTCGACTCTGAATAACCACTCCATATAGAAGTGGGTGGCATGTGCTATAAATATGTCATATTAAACATCATAAATACATGCAGACTCACACAGGTACACAGAATCAACATCAAAACGCTACACCAAAATGTAGCTATCAAATGTAACGAAGGTTGTTTACCTTTGGGGGAATCAGTCACAACCATCATTTCATGAGGTGGCTTCTTTGCAAAATCCTCTGCCTTCATACCATCGTGTTGGACAGTAGTTAGTTGGTCCGCTTGTCTTTGTCCCAGACCAGTACCATCTGAAAGATCTCCAGTATCCAGTCTATGTGAAATGGCTTCAGACTGCCCCAGACCCCAGTCAGCATGAGCTCCAGTTTCTACTCTTTTTTCATCAAGAGATGTTTGGGATGTGCGGAAGTGGATGAACTTTGGAGTATCTGCAGGCTTGATTGCATGGAATGTTTTGTTCCAGGTCTGGGCAGCTGACTGAGGAGATGCTTCCCATCTCAGTTCTGCCAGTAGAGAAGATTTAGAAGAATGACCTTTATGTCCAAAAGAGGTAACGGAGAGCTCTGTTACGGTACTCTGCCCATTGCCCTGAGTAGCTGACAAAGAGCTTTGTCTCTTTGGTGGAGTATCACTCAAAACGCTAGTTTTGTTGGTTTTAAAGAGATTTTTATTCTGAGTCCATGTTGCACTTGAAGCTAACTGTGATGACCTCTTGTTGCTTTGACGTTGAGAAGATGATGTTATGAAATTTGCAACTCCCAGATCTTCCTGTCTTGTGCTGTTCTTCTCAGAGTTGACTATGTGCTCTGAAAACAGGGAACCGGTCATTGATGGAGTAGTGGTGTCCATCTTGGCTCTAGATGTCTGTTTTGTCCACGACAGTGAGCTGTCAGCAGGCTGGATATGGTCTGTGGGCTCCGCACCCCGGTTTTTGAGAGTCCAGAGTGGATATTCTCCATCTCTGTTCAGGGTCACAGTGTGTAAGCTGCTGAAAAATGTGAGACTAAATGCCAGTACAAATGATCCACTGTAATGGACCATGCTTGCAGCCTTTTTCAAGAAATCACTGCTCAAACAATCGTTTGGGGTCCTCCATCACAGACCTCCTGACTCCTTCAACACTTAACCTGTGAAGTAGAAAAAAGTTGTTCTTTAGTTGTCTATTTGTTGTAGTCAGCACACACTCACCCAGACAGGGTCATGTCAGACGGGCTATCCGTTTTAGCAGTGTTGTGGTGTAAAGCTCCTCGTGTCCAGGGCTCTGAATGCCTGGATTACTGCTGAAGCTCTGACCTCACAGCCAGTTATATCTCATCAATCTTCCTGTGAGAGTATTGATCAGTCACATGACATAGACCCCTAATACTAGACCCCTAACATCAGACAGACTGAAGAGAGAGAGAGAGAGAGAGAGAGAGAGAGAGAGAGAGAGAGAGAGAGAGAGAAAATTTGGTATTAAAGATTAAAGATATACCCATAGCATGCACTAACATCCATTATAATCCTTCCAGAACTATGGATCTGAAGTGTGTATTAAGCCTTCTGCAGTAGGACCTTCAAATGCCTCTCTGCCCAGTCAAGTGCCCCTTAATCCTCTTCTGCTCCCTCTTTCTGAATTTCCCTCTTATTCGCTGGTTGCTGTAGTGTCCCTCTGTAGTGTCCCTCTGTAGTATCCCTCTGTAGTATCCCTCTGCAGCTGCATTCAGTGACATACATTCCCACACAACAGCAATTCAAAGATGCACACCCACGCAAACATGCACACGCACGCGCACACACACACACGCGCAAACACACACACGCGCGCAAACACACACATGCGTGCACACACACACACACACACACACACACACACACACACACACACACACACACACACACACACAATACACACGTAGGTTAAGCTGAAAAAAAGGGGCTCACCCCAGCAAGCATGGAGGTACAGACGAAGCAGGACTAATCCCAGTCCTGCTGCTCTGCAGCTGTAAAGCTCAGTCTGTGCCTGTTCCTGCGCATGTGTGTGTGAGTTTCAGTGCTTTCGCTCCTACTCCGTCTCACACACACACACACACACACACACACACACACACACACACACACCCTCATACCCAAGCACCATCTCTATCTCACAGCCTCATAAAGACTCTCTGGCTGACACAATCCCCCCCCCCCCCCCCCCCTCTCATTGCCCAAAGCTCTTACATTTTATTATCCGATCTCAGCCTCCACTGATTGTTCATCTGAGCTCCTCTGTCTCTATGCCAGGACTAGATTAGCTCATGTAGGTGTTTGACTTTCCTGGTCTTACCTCAGTGATCAAACTGCAAAATAACAACATAGTAAGAATACCCGGCACAGCATGGAAATTATGTTTGAAAGAGAAGAACACATTTTCTTTCCACAAATCTGGATGAGTTTTAACATGCGTATCAATAAATGTTTATTAGGCCTGATCTCAAATGTTGCAATTACTGATTTATATACAACCCACAACACAACACTACCCGTGATTCACAACAGAACCCTTCCCATGCCTTATTTTACTTGGAAAATGTTCTGAAAAGTTCAAATCAATCAGAACCTAATCAGAGTCCCTATAGGAAGAGTCATTACCTACATGTACTATCACTAGCCATGCTAGCTATGTTTGCTGCAGGAAGAAGAGCACGCTGGTGTCAGTCCAGAACTTTACGACTCTGCTGCACACATGAAGGATGGTGTTCTACTGCCTGGAGGCTGCAGGAACAGAGAATCACGTCGGGATCCACTGTGCTCACTGCACAACAAGCCATTCTAACAAATTGTGCTGCAGGATACAACAATTTAAAAATAGTCAGTTAGTAAATAAGTAATGCAGTTGTAAAACTGAAATAGCTTTAACCTCACGAGGGTGAATTTCACACCTTAAAGGGATAGAGTAATAGTGTGATGTCATCTGGGTAAATATTCAATAATGTAAACGTGTCTGGCACATGTATGAATTATAGCTACACTTGCTCAAAGGACAGGCTTAGACTGTGTTAACTACCAGAAGTGAACCATTAGCACTGTGATCATCTGATAAATGGCTAAAAGGTTCATGCTCCAAACTCTACAGTCCTGACATTCACACTGCTTACATTTCTAACTCCATCATACTAAAGATGGGATGAGGAGTCCAGGGAGAATCAGCTCTGTGTGGGTGGTCAAACAGGACCAAATCAATTCAAACTAAACCTGGCAGACTACAACGATATCCTACTTCTCTGCGATACTGAGATACAAGCCAGGATATATACAGGCATACATACATATGCAAGTATGTACCACCAGCAAATAGTGGAAGTAGCTGATAAGGAAATCCAACCAATGGCTGGAAGAGGCTGGCTTGAAAGACACCATGGAGGCACTAATCATGGCAGCACACATGCTCTGAACACAAGATCAATAGAGGCTGGGATCCACCTCACCAGGCAGGAGCCCAGATGCAGGCAGTGCAAAGATGCCCTTGAGACGGTCCAGCACATAACAGCAGGATGCAAGATGTTAGCAGACAGAGTGTACATGGAACTCCATAACCAAGTAGTTTCCATAGTATGCAGAAACATCTGTGCTGAGTACGGGCTGGAATTCCAAGAACAAAGTGGGATACACCAAGGAGATTGACCAAGTGAAGACCTTTTGTGGGACTTCCAGATACAGACTGACAAGATGGTAACGGCTAACCAACTGGACTTAGCAGTGATGGACAAACAGCAGAAAATTGTACAGTACACAAAGTTTCCAGAGATTCTTCAGTCCTTCGATACTTGATCGTGTTGAACTGTTTACTACATTCATTCAAACATTAGTAATTGTATTTTGTAAATATAGATCGTCATGTGGATCGAGGCTTTGATGCAAGTCCGATTCTTTGCGGTGTTTTTAAGAGCACAGGAAAGCAGCAATTGAGGCAGAACAAAAAGGGGTTTGATTCAGAACAATGCCGGGCTGGTTAAACATATGACCTCAGTGTGGTCCGCATTCCCGTTACCTTCTACTGCCCCCCCGCTCAACACTGCAATTACATGTACAACAGTCAGGGCCTGAGGGGGGGGGGCTGAGGGGGGGCATTGCCCCCCCAAATTGTGTCTTTGGGGGGGGGGGGGCTGAGGGGGGGCTTTGCCCCCCCAAATTGTGTCTTTGGGGGGGGGGGGGGGGCTGAGGGGGGCATTGCCCCCCCCAAATTGTGTCTTTGCCCCCCCAAGCACAATACAAGCAATGCCTATTTTTTAAATTATCTCTGAACCAATCACAAAAATGCATTTTGCTTTACAGCGTGAAGATATTTCCTTGCTTATTCCTGATTGGCTCTTTGAGTCATATAAAAGTCGGCAGACCGCCTCAAACAGTTCAGTTCGGCAGTATATGTTCTGTTAGTGTGAGCGAAAGGCAGGTATACTGGTAAACACTCGTCTGCGTTTAAACTGACTTTCACATGGTGGTATTTACTTAACTGTGGTTCTTCGTTGCTTTAATGTTACTTACCTCTTACATAGAAGTTGCTTAAATGATTTTATTAGCCGTTAGCGGTTACTAACCGCCTGTTAGTCTAAACCTGCGTGAATGGCGGAGGCGTTTATAATTGCTGCGTCACATTCTTTGCAGTGGTCTCCGAAACGATATGTGGTAGTATAAAGAAACACCCCTCAAAAACAGGGAAAGGAACATTTACCTGACGAATTTTAATGTGTTTTAGATTTGAAAAGTGCTGGAATTTAGGCTAAAGTGCTTGAAAACACTTTAAATTGTAACTACTTCGTTTCACAACAAATAGCTGTCTGACTGAACAGCTCTCTTGTATTACGTTAACAAATACGAGCCTCTTGTAATTCCAGGACGAAACATGAGAGAACCTGAAGACGTTAAGATTGGGCGTTTTGAAAATGTGATAAAAAAGCTAATTATTTCTAATCATTTCGAGTATATGTATAAATATTTTAAATTAAGTTTAACGTGCTGGGAAATATTGAAATGGACCTTGAAAGTGACATACAAGTGCTTTAATTCCACCTTGTAAAGGTGTATGAACCCTGCAAACATGACTTCATCACTGTTGCTGTCACGGTGAGGCGGCCCCCTACTGGCCGCCTCTGTCCACAGCAGCTGTTGTTGTTGTTGTTTGGTGAAGTCATGTGCGTCCCTCAGGTGGGCGGAGCCCGTGATCCGTCTCACCTGAGGGTCGTTTGTTTGCCTATATATGTCTTGTCTTTGTACCAGTTGACCGCTGGTCATTATATCCTTAATTTGGATCTTTTGCACGGGTTTTGGTTTGCACACTTTCTATTAAACCATCCTTTTTCCCTGAGACTTGGCGTGATCGCTTCCTTTTCAGTTGCTCACACCGCCCGTCACAGAATGACCAGCCACCCTTCGGAAGCCACCGAGTCTCTTTTTCTTTTTCCTTCGTTCGTGGTCATGTCTCGTGGTAAGTGTTTGTCTACATAGTGTTTTGTTTGTTGTTGAAGAGCCCCGCCGTGCTGAAAGGTTTTGTGTGTGTGTGTGTGTGTGTGCGCAGCACGACGGTGACCAGGGAGGTCGACCCCGGTCGGGCTCTACGTGTTGTGTGGTTACACGTGTGTGTAGGTGTGTGTGTGTGAGTGAACGGACGTATGGATCAGTGTGCGTCGCTCGCGTGTGTTACTCGTTGAATGTTTTATGTGTGACGCGGTCGCCGCTCGTCACGGTCGCCTCGCTCCCCCGTGTGTCTAGTGTTTGATGTGGGGAGCGACTGCGGACTCGAGCGGCGCGTCACCATTGTTTGTTTGAGTAGAGCGCACGTGTGTGGGATCCTGTCCGTTTGCCGTTTTGCACCGTTTGTTTTGTCCTAGCGTGTTGCATGATTTGTTTTGTTTTATGTAATTCCACGCATGCTCCTCCCCTTATATGTGTGTTTGGGGGGGGACCGGCTGTGGTCCCGTGCCATAGGGTGTGGCACGGAGGGCATCGCTCCCGAGGGAGGCCCTGAATAGGGTAGGGTGCGTTTGTGTGTGTGTGTGTGTGTGTGTGTGTGTGTGTGTGTGTGTATGTGTGTGTGTGTGTGTGTGCTGTTCTCTGTGCAGGTGCTTCTCCTTGGCGGTGTTCCTAGACCTTGTGGGGGTCTCCACCTGGCAGGAGCCCCCTTGTGTTGTGGGGTGACCGGAGCCCGGTCATGAAGAGCCCTTCCCTAGAGGGCTGGGGCCCCCGGATGTTTGGGGACCATGGGGCTCCAGTCTGAAAAGCTCCTGCTGAGGAAGGAGATCCTCCCTCCTGCCCGGGGTGACCAGGAGGCCCTTGGGGCTGCTCCCTAGCCCGCGTTGGGGGTGCTCTGGGCCTCGGCCTCTGGCGCTCCTGGGTTGGATGGAGGAGTCCACCTTGCGATGAGAGGCCCCGGGAGGGGTTGGCTCCACAGAAGGCTGGGGTGACCCCTAGCAGAAGGCAGGGGTCAGCTCTGGGAGGAGGTAGGTCCAGGAGGTGAAGTAGCCACGCCTTGGAGAGGTAGCCTGCACACACACACATACACGAAGGACGAGAGAGGAGCCGTAGCCTCTTGTCCTCACACCCGTGGGGCTCACCGGCTGAAGGCCGGTTAGGGCGTGAGAGCCCTGTGACCGACTGGGGCGTGGTTTTGTGTTGTTAACGGCCCGGTCGGTCCAGGGTCTCGCCCGGGGAGGTGAGCTGTTTAATGTTGTGTGTTTTATGTTCCAACTCCCGGACTGCAGGAGGTGTGTTCCTGCCTGTCTCTGCCTTCCTGCCCCTTCGTGTTTTGTGTGCAGCCGCTGTGTGCCACACACCCAGTGGAGGGGAGTGTGGCTTGGTGGGGGCAGTGCCGTTTCAAGGTATTTGGGGGCCCCAAGCAAAGACACCAACCGGGGCCCCCCCAACCTAAGTATGGGATTACCCGGGACTAGGGTTGCTAGGTCTGACAAAAAACAAGGACACTGTCATACTGACACAAGGTGGCAAGTCTAATCTGTTGACGGGGGGTGGCGAAAGTAAAATGTTACTGGAGGGGTTTAAAATGGACACAGCGAGAAAAAAAAAAACAGATTTAAAGTGTGCAGAAACAGTCTGAATCGTGGTTTTAACTAACCTAATTTTTTTCCGGGACTGAATATTAAAAAGAAGAAAAACCGGGACAAACCAGGACAGCCCGGAAAACCGGGACAGGCACGTGAAAACCGGGACAGTCCCGGGAAAACCAGGACAGGTGGCAACACTACCCGGGACGTATATATTGTTTTTAGCCTACCTGCTGCTAAATTACACCATTTGTACAGGTAGGCCTAATTTATCCAGTGTAAATCATCACTTACCACTGTCTTGTGTTTTTTTGTGTTCCTCTTCCTTTTTTTGTTTTCTCTTTTGGCTTCCTGATGTATAAATTCGCTTCATGGTTAAGTTTCATATTTGCCGGCGTCTAAAACTTGGCTGTCTGCCAGTACAGTGTCTGCCTGCCTTCAGCAGCTGGTGGGAGGGGCCCCCTTGAGGGGGATTCTGAGAACAGTGTCATTGCTCATGACTTTGAGAATGTAAAGGGGGGCTCACACAGTTTGTCGCTGCATTTAATTCTTAACCTGTTGTTGTCTGGGGGCCCCAGGCCAGCTTGGGGCCCCAAGTAATTGCCTGGTTTGCCTGCCCCATCGCGACGGGCCTGGGTGGGGGGGTCTGTCACGGTGAGTCGGCCCCCTACCGGCCGCCTCTGTCCACAGCGGCTGTTGTTGTTGTTTGGTGACATTGGGTCTGTCTCAAAACCTAGTGAGCTCTCTACATAGACAGCATCTTACGTCATGGGATGCGCGTTCCTGAGAAGTAGGCTGTCTCAATTCTTAGATACCTTAAAAATGCTGTCTACTAAGATACCTTAATCTGACCCTGTAATAAGTCAGCATTAGACCCTTCCTCAGCCGGTAAGGCAATCCCATGATGCAACGCGGGGCAGCACGGCACAGCTCAACCTTTTTCATCATGGCGGACGGAAGAAGGACGTCCAGTGGCGAAGTCATTTTCAAATGTAAGTTATTTAAGTTTTTATAGCGTAAGTGTTGTATTTTATGGGGTTTCTTGGCATAACAGAATACAAATTAGCGATTTATTGGGTTAGTCGGTGGCCTTTTTCCAGTGTTTTATATATCGATGGGTTAGCATTTATGCTAGCGGGTTTTGAAGCGTCAGAGCACTGTTTTAGATGGGCTGATGCTAACAGCCCATCTTTTTTTTTATCAGTCACTGTAATATTTTATTAGTTATCTTAGTTATTCCTTTCTTGTATAGTTTGTTAGCCCTGCTGGGTTAATAGGACATGTATGTGGGCTTTTTAACGTGATAGCCAGTGTTCAGATATACAAATGATTTCCACTCTTAGGGACCAGATCAGCAATCGAAGTTGATAGAAAACCTGCTTTAGAAAACTAAATAGTTAATACGTAACTAATGCATTGTCAGTTACAGTATAAGCTAATATTAAGCTAATAATTGCTTAATATTCATGCATTTAGGCATCTTTCTAAACTATTTAAAATTGGGTAGATATTGCAAAATGTTTGATTACACTCGAAGCGTTTGTGTAGAACACTGAGGTTAAAATGTATTTTCCTGAATTATAAAGCATCTTAATGCTGGCAGTGCAAATGTATAACATTTAATGAAAACAAAACTGATTTATTTGTTTCTGGTTTAATAAAATCACTGGACACCAGCAATGTTGGCACAAAGTTGCTCCCGTAATTGGTGGCCACTGACAGCTGTAATGTTGTCGTCTTCCTGCATATCAGCTTCATCTTCATCTGCTTCCTCCTCAGGCTGAACAACATCTCCTGCTCCCATGCAGATGTTGTGCAGAGTGACACAGGCAGGGGCTTTGATTCGCACATGGCACCCATCTATTGCACCAACTACAGAGTGGAAAGCTGCATGGTTTCCCAGCCTCACAAAGCCATCAGAGATGCTCTGCAGTTCTTCTGGTTTTGGGTGCCGGATAACTTTCGGAAGGATTCCCCGCATTTCATTGGCCACTCTGTGAATTACACGGTGCACTGTAGAACTGTAGGGTATAGAAAAAGCACGGGATACAATGCAGTATGATGTGCCACAGGCCAACCAAAAAAGAAAAACCAACACTTTGATGGCTCCCTCCCAACCATGGGTGCTCGAGTTGTAAAAGCACTTTCAGGGATTCACGGTTCAGGCGAAAGTCAGGCTTGGTGTCTTGGGTGTTTTGGCTTGCTCATTAGGGTTCTGGACCCATAGTATTGTTAACCTTTTAAATCCTGTAAAGCGCTTTGTGACATGTGTTGTGAAAAGCGCTATACAAATAAACTTTGATTTGATTTGATTTGGGTGTCGTCCAGGAATATTCTCAGAAGTGGTACACTTGTGTTCAGAGCACAGTACCTTGTAGGTCTTTCTCCCTGCAAGAAATGGAAAAATAACTTTGTGTGTGTGTGAAGTTATTTTGCGAAACAGAAAAGTGATTTACTTCGTGTTTAAAGAATATCACTTATCTGTTTTGTAAATTAACTGTTCACACAGGTTCTAATTTGATCGATTTATTTATTTAAAATGAATTGTCTACATGTGTATTTGTATCACTTTGCATAAAATAAAATGTATAAAATGCGTATTTGCAGATGAGTTTTATCCTTTAAAAACATACCTTTTATGCTTAAAAGACAGCATTATAATAGGGGGGGATTAATTGTTGAAATCAAGTACAGGAGGAAAGTTTTTACCTCCGAGAAAATCTGAGCAGATCTTACCCGTTCAAGGACAGAAATCAGCGCTCGTCTTCTTAAATTTCGGCGTCTGGCTGCAGCACGTCGGCTTTCACGTCTCCGCCGCTCTTCCTCCAGCCCAAAAACAATTAAAATTGCAATAAAAACTGCAACAGGTTCGTCCATAATGCCGGTATAGCGATTACCCGAGGTGTTTACCGCAGTTGAGGTGAGTAAACAGCGGGCGCGTGCTGTGGGCGGGGCCAAGTCGTGACGCAGTCGCTGTCTAACTAGAGCGTCCCAATAATGTGCCTTATGAGGCTGGATGGCGGTTAGAACGTTGTCTAGTTAGACAGCTGTCTACATAGTCAGTGCCTACGTAGAGAGCTCACTAGGTTTTGAGACAGACCCATTATGTGCGTCCCTCAGAGCCCGTGATCCGTCTCACCTGAGGGTCGTTTGTTTGCCTATATATGTCTTGTCTTTGTACCAGTTGACCGCTGGTCATTATATCCTTAATTTGGATCTTTTGCACGGGTTTTGGTTTGCACACTTTCTATTACAGTTTTTTTCAACTGTTTACACACATTTTCCAAGATCTGTGTCTATTTTTCAAAACTCACACACAACAAAAAAATGTTGACACACAACATTCAAAATGTCATAAACACATCTCAAAAGCAAGCACTGACATCACATTGACAACACCTTTGTCATAATATGACATTTTGGATTCATCATGTACACACTGTTGATCAAAACCTAAAGCTCTTCTTTCATTCAAGGGATTCTAAGTTATACAAAAGTGCAGAGAGAAGGTGAAATACCCGCAACACAGTTTTCAAACCCAAAATATTTATTTTTTCCAAATAATTTGCTGCCGTTACAATATTTGTACAGTGCAGAAAAAAAAAATCCAACCACCACATGAAGTTGGACAGACACCAAACACATGTCTGAAAAAGCTGGGGGGTGTTGGCTGTGGTGAGGGAATGGGCTGGGGGGTGTTGGCTGTGGTGAGGGTATGGGGTGGGGGGTGTTGGCTGTGGTGAGGGTATGGGTTGGGGGGTGTTGTCTGTGGTGAGGGTATGGGGTGGGGGGTGTTGGCTGTGGTGAGGGTGTGGGCTGGGGGGTGTTGGCTGTGGTGAGGGTATGGGTTGGGGGGTGTTGGCTGTGGTGAGGGAATGGGCTGGGGGGTGTTGGCTGTGGTGAGGGTATGGGTTGGGGGGTGTTGGCTGTGGTGAGGGTATGGGCTGGGGGGTGTTGGCTGTGGTGAGGGTATGGGTTGGGGGGTGTTGTCTGTGGTGAGGGTATGGGGTGGGGGGTGTTGGCTGTGGTGAGGGTGTGGGCTTGGGGGTGTTGGCTGTGGTGAGGGTGTGGGCTGGGGGGTGTTGTCTGTGGTGAGGGTGTGGGCTGGGGGGTGTTGTCTGTGGTGAGGGTATGGGCTGGGGGGTGTTGGCTGTGGTGAGGGTATGGGCTGGGGGGTGTTGGCTGTGGTGAGGGTATGGGCTGGGGGGTGTTGGCTGTGGTGAGGGTATGGGCTGGGGGGTGTTGGCTGTGGTAAGGGTATGGGCTGGGGGCTACTGTATGTCCTCTCTTGCTAAACACTGAGGGAAGAACCTCCTTGCGTGGCGCATCCATCCTTGAATAGAGGCAGCATCAATGTCGCCACACGCTTCCTCCATCGCCTCAAGAAGTGGAATATGAGCATGAGGACGATGATCATATACCCGCCAGCACCAGGTGGAGAAGAACTCTTCAATTGGATTGAGAAAAGGTGAATATGGAGGCAAGTACAGAACAGAGAAGTGAGGATGTGTCACAAACCAGTTCTGGACCAGATGTGCCCGATGAAAACTGACATTGTCCCATATGAACACAAAACTTTGTTGATCTAGATTCTGCCGACCTTGGACAAGAATATTGAGAATTGCATCCAGAAAAAATATGATGTGCGCAGTGGTGTAAGGACCAAGTGTTGCATGGTGATGCAGGACACCATTATTGGTAATGGCAGCACACATTGTAATGTTTCCCCCACGTTGTCCTGGGACATTCACAATGGCCCTTTGAACAATGACATTTCTCCCCCTTCTCCTGGTCTAAGTGGGGTTCAAGTCCACCTCATCTATATAAATATACTCATGGCGGACATTTGCATCTGCATCCATCTCCAAAATTCTCTGTAAGAGACAAGAATATATATTTGCACACATGTGCACAACCCAAAAATCTTGATATGTGCAAGTCTAATATACTGGAATTAGTTTTGCATACATACATTCACAAAGTCATGATGCAGGTTCTTCACTCTGATGCTGTTTCTTTCAAATGGGACCCTGTATAGCTGCTTCATATGTAAGTGATTATTCTGCAGGACACGATGGACAGTGGACAAGCTTACTGTGTCCATGTTATGGAAAACAGTTGCATCGTTGACTATGTGGTGCTGGATCTTGTGGATTCATGGTTCAAAACAGACATCTTGACATTTGACCTATTTATAGGCCTATACTTAGCCAATGATTCGTTGGTGTTCAATAAAGTAATGAGTGCTTACACATATGAGGACTGGGAGTGAATCACTGGTGATTTAGTGTGGCATTTTGATAGGTTGTGTTTGAAAGATGAAATCAAGTAACTTCCTGTTTGATATTTGTGTGTTAGGTAAAAACTTGTGTGTAAAGTTTTGCAAAATGTGTGTTTGGAAATTGAATACTGAGTCAGACACTGAGAGTTAGTGTATGGTTTTGCAGATTTGGTGTGGGGTTATGGTGTTTGAAGGGCATGTTTAGAAAATTGTGTGAGAAGAAAAGATTTTGTGTGTAAACAGTTGAAAAAAACTGTAAACCATCCTTTTTCCCTGAGACTTGGCGTGATCGCTTCCTTTTCAGTTGCTCACACCGCCCGTCACAGTTGCCAACTCCTCAGTAAGGAAAGTAGCTATTGGTTGTCCTAAAAGTCGCTAGATGTCGCTAAATGACGTCATCACCTAATTTGCACAATACATGTTTTTGAAGCTGTGTAAAGAAATAACGTTGGGAGAGAAAAAAATGAGTAAAAAACACCCTAGAACTACAAATGAACAACATCAGTTGTCTTTGAAATAGGCAGTCACTTCTCAAAAGAACTACATGACTTTAATGCTTTGTATAAATAATTTTTACGTAAATTACATAAATAATTTACATAATTACATAAATTTTGCAGTGTTGTTAAATGTTAGTATATGAGTAGCAGTTAGCAGGAACTAGTTGGCATAGAAATCAACCTTACAATACAGGCAGTATGCCCGTGTATTATCTCCAATACACTGCTTCAGTCAGCCTTTAAATTCAGGATTTGATTCCCACTCTTTCCTGTATTTTTGAGAATAGAGTTTAGAGTGAGACATGATGAGTAAGTTAGCTAGATGTTTAGCTTTCACAGAGATGCACTGTGGACGAGTCGAGTGACCGGCTACGTGGTGAATGAGGTGAAGAATGACTGAGACTATGTGAGTTAAATTCAGTGATTTCTTTTCATGTCTCACTGAAGACTAAAGCATTTATATTTACAGCCCCCATCGGTGGCAGCTTAGGGCATGCGCAGTTCATGTGCAGTGTGGACCGGTGAGGGTCTGCACTGATTGTTGTGTGGCTCACGGCCCAGAGGACAGCAACTAAAGAGCGTGTTTGTTCAGAGTCTCCAAAAGTCTCCAATAAACTTTAATACACTAAACAATAATTTATTTTATTTTTTAATACAATTAAACAATAAAACAAGATTAAATTATCTAGTTAAACTGAGAAATCACCTATACTGAGCTATATTGTTAGCTAATAACCTCTCCTTCCTTGAGCTAAAAAGTGAGCAGAGCAGGTGAAAACACAAGAATATACGGTACAGAAGGTGACTAACAACTAGGACAGAGGGCTGAAAGTTGGCTATCTAGCTAGGTTAGCATTTGTTAGATTTGAGTAGCTGATGTTCTTCAGGCAAAACATTCAAATTTTATTATCTAACTGCGTCACAATGATAACACGGCCAATTAGTAGTTTTAGTTATTGTCTAACTGCGTATATGACAACACGGCATATGATGTCACAATGCAGGAGACCTATAAAAGTCGCCACAGTTTGATCGTCACCGAGGTTGAAGTAGGTACTACAGCGGTTCAGCGATATCTTGTGCGAGTAAAGAAGTGACTATTCCAAATGATGAGCGTAAGTTCATGTTCCTTTGAGCTTTTTCCATAATCTCACTTTAGTCCGAGTAAATTCGAGAGAGCCGCTTCTCAGTCTATTTTTTGAAAATTACATTCCTCGTCGAGACAGTTCTCTAAAGTTGCTTTGTAGCAACAGTGATTGTAGAATATTGCACAAAAATATAACAAATTGCGACTCAGATTAACATTAATTATCCGGTTACATTCCAGTTACTTCATTTTACGGCCTCTTATCACATCAGAACACATTGGCTTTCAAAATATGATGTATGCCCCCCCACACATCCATCCACCCATCCACCCATCCCGTCTGAGCAGTCCAAATATGATTCTCAACTGGTGGGTCGCGACGCAAAAGTGGGTCGCGGACACGTTCTGGGTGGGTCACGGACAGCTTGTAAAAAAAATTAATATGCCACTCTTCTAATTTTGTACTCACCTTTTATCCTGGAAAAAATCAGAGGCACCCGTCAGACATGCCAGGGCTTCAGATTGCGACTAAAATCGTCGCAATCACGACCATAAATATTAATTTGCGAGTAATATTTATGGTAACCCTAATATTCACTCGCCACTGGCGACAGCAGACAACAGCATTATTTTTTATGGGCAAGGATTTTTTGTAATTGGAAAAATATCCACCATTTTCTTTTGAGTTTGTATTTTAAAAGTTAAACACTCCAGCTCCCGCTCACATGTTCGTCTCTGCCCGTCAACAAATGCAGGAATCCGATCACCAGCATGACTCGCAAAGCGGAGCTGAAACTTTAGCACTAAACGTTGAAATGGCCAAGCGAAAAATATCGCATTTTTTCCACACAGTCTACATCTCTGTCGGACACAAAGAGGACACACTTCTTTATAACTGTACATAATTTTAAGTTAATTTTAATGGGATCAAAAGTCACTCGTATGCATACTAGGAAACTTCAATGGTTTGTTTCACGTTCGAATATTCGGAATTATTTCTTCAATAACTTTAAGACAGTATTAACAAAAGTGCTATAATATGAAAATTCTTATTTCTGGCAACCAAGACAAACATCTACAACTTTGTTTACGTCAGGAATAGACGTATTTTAAATAGCAGACAACATGTTATTATTTTAAATGTGCAACTTTCACCACTGCAACGTCTAAGGCACCGTCTACAAATAACCTTAACACAGACGCAAGTGGCGGTCGTGAAGGCCCTAGAGCACTTATACACAGTTTTTTTGTAATAATTTCAATAGCTTATAAACGGTCCTTCATAAGACCACCAAATAAGTTGTATTACATAAACTGCATGGTGTACGGCAACCTACAACGTTTTTAAAAAGTGGGTCGCCACTTAATGACAATGAGAAAATGTGTTAATGGAGTCTAGACCGAGCATATATATATATATATATATATATATATATATATATATATATATATATATATATATAGGCCTGCATGAGCAAATCAACCGTTTTCTATCGGACACACTCGTAAAGCGTCACCAGTTTCCTCCCTTTTTAGCGCATACACAATTCTAATAACGCCACCTTGTGGAGGATTTTGAGAAATGCAAAACCGGTCATCATGAAACTCATTTTTTCTTCATTTTCTCTACTACAGTTTAACAAAGTTAAAGCAGAAGAGCTTCCTGGGGGCTGTGATGTGTCTGCCCCTAGCGTGAAAAGCAAGCAGGCAAAGAAAAACCATAGCAGATGGTTTTCAGGTGAGATTTAGCGTGATGACTTGTTACCAAAACGTGATGCATTATACGGTTATTCATAACAGTATAATTTTCCATAATTTATGTTTTTAGTGACATTTGCTTATGTGCATCATTAGTGTCTGCCTCATAGATGCTTAAAGTAAATGTTTCTTTCACCACAGCTATTTGCTGTGCTAGAGTGGAGGAGGCAGTGATGGAGGATCTCAACACTCCTCCATGTGGGAAAAGTGCTGGAGTCATATCCACCTCTGGGATTAATCCAGCTGTTCTAAATGAAGAGCTGAGGAATACACTGCCAAGCAATGTGAGTACCAATCTCTGTATCTGTCTTCCTATCTGCCTGTGTGTCTATGAGTTACCATAGCAACATGAGCCTTTGGCCATGTCTGGTCAGACCTTCACAACAGTAGATGTTCTTTGCATTAGCATTTTACTTCTTAAAGAAATAATCAGCTTAAGGTTAAAAAAAGTAATAATTAAAAATCATTAAGCTTTTGGATACTGATGACCGTTTTACACTTTCCTTTAACCTAACTAGATGAAAATGGAGGATTTGATTGAAGTGCTGGAAAAAATCTCAGCATGGGTCAAAGTGGCAGTGAAGGAGGTGGTTGCTCCTGCTTTTGAGTCAGGCCTGTTAGGGGTGAGGTCCTCAGGAGGAACCTGCATCTCCAGCAGCCCTCATGAGGTGGATCATGGAGAGAAACACGATTCTCCCTCTCAGATCACCTGCGGACCGAAGAGCAGACGTGGTTTTCCCCCTCGTCCTGTAATTTATGCTTCCGTGTGCATGTAAGTCAATACTCACCACCAACCTTCAGACTGAGTATTCATTTGGAGTATTGATATGCTGAGTTATTTACTCAGTTAAACTCAAAGTCCACAAGCACTGAGTTTAACAGTTTTGGCTTAATTTTGGCTTAATGTCATCAAGCCTGTGATTCCTTTATGTATTTTATAGTTTATTGGGAAATATTAATTTCAGTAGGTTTGATCTGAACACAAGAAGCAGCACATCATCTATGTCAGAGCCTCTCAGGGTCATCTTTGGCATCTCAAAGGACAGGATCTTCAGCCTGATCCACGGAGAGGTCATGAGGGCCATTATGAATATGTTGCCACCCGAGATAAAACATCTCAACATGAAAGAGACCATCAGCATCATGTCCGCTATTGTGGATGACTCCCTAAAACAGGTGAAGGACGAAAATGTTTTAGTTCATTTATTCAATTATTTTTATTATTATTCATGTTTTCCTCCATAGTTGATGTGTTTATATACCCATTAGCAATATATGCAGTGTGAGACTAAGGCCAGTGATCAGCATGGACGTAATTGGGGGGGTCTTTTTCAACAGCTGGTTTTGGTCCCCCCCAGTTTTTACGGTTAAAACCAAATATTTAAATAGCAACGAATCCATGTCCCCCCCACTTTTTTTTTTTTTTACAAAATTACATCCATGGTGATCAGTGACTACAA
Organism: Brachyhypopomus gauderio; assembly: GCF_052324685.1. Classification (NCBI taxonomy): domain Eukaryota; kingdom Metazoa; phylum Chordata; class Actinopteri; order Gymnotiformes; family Hypopomidae; genus Brachyhypopomus; species Brachyhypopomus gauderio. The sequence goes on from NC_135212.1 coordinate 27,991,040, forward strand.
TCTTGTTTACTACTCTTGCACATGTTGTTACTCTAGATGAACTCACCTCTTCTGGAGATTTACTGCAATAATGACCTCAATGATAGTGTTACACTGCCTGTAAGCGACATTGAAGACGTTGCCCAACGTCTGATGCGTGCAGTTATGACCAGGATGTCTGGGTTTCTGGAATTCTGCACAACCACTCCAAACTACAAACTACTGCTGAACTCCACAAACCTCTCTAAGAGCATTATTGAATGCATATTGTCAGTGATTCCTGACGAGCACCTTCCTGGACAGCTAATAGGAAAGGATTATTTAACATTTGTGAAGCAAAGGCTGGAGGTTTTGTACATGAGGCAGATATTAACACCGTCTGACATGCATTTGGAAGCCCTCAGTGACTTCATAACTGTAGACAGTTTTGAAGTAATTGCTGGAAAAGTGATCAGCAGTTCCTGGAAAGCACTGGACAGCAGACTCTCCATAGACTCCCTCAGGCAGTCCTCTCAGGAGCTCCTCCCTATAGTGAGGAACCTGATGCTGGAAAGGATTGCGGCTCTGGAGAAAATAAAAGCACAAATGAGCTGCAGGGGGACTCGGTCAGTATTGTCAGATACTGACCTTTCCATGGAAGCACTCCAGTCGGGCATCGTGAGGAGCTTTGTGAAGACGGCTACAGAAAATCTTCTCCACCAAAGCCTTGGGTTGACGTCCTGCACCAAGTCTGACACTGATCACTACTGTTCTGGAAGCGAGTCTGTGACGGAGGCTGACTTGGAAGTGAGGCAGTCACTACAGAGATGCTGCTCTGAGCTGTCGGCTCTGATTGCCCACACTGTGTTCAGTGACGTCGCTGGCATCACCACCTCTCGGTCAGAACAGGACCATACAGGCTCTGCTCTGCAGAGTGCAGCACAGACAGTGGACGTGGGGCTGGAAAAGAAATCTTGTCGGTGGTTAAGGTTTCCAAGATTTCTGAAGCTGAGATTCAAGGTATCTGTTTTTAAAATGTATTTATTCCCAGTCACACCATTAGCTTTAGACTCTGCTCTTCTGAATGATTTTCAACCATACATTTATGCTACTGTCAATCATATTTTGAATGATTTTATATCAAATTGTCTGTTCTTTTTAAAGAAACGGACAAACAAAGTGCATGTTCACACAGAGGACCAGGTGGTGAACAAACATATTCCAGATGGTACGTGTTTTAGTATTTCTTTGGTGAAGTTTAATTCATGACAGTATTATGCATAAAGAAGTGAGGGGTCCATGGTATAGTAGTCTTCCATGGTTTACTTGTGTTCTATGGTTTAGTAGTCTTTCATGTTGCACAACTAATAGGGCATGAACAACAATAATGACAACAGCATGGAATAATGACACACAGCATCCCTCTCACACCGTCTATTTGCTTTGACTTTGCAGGTTTCCAGTCTACCAGTGCTGAAGTACCATCCACCTCTGACGAGACAATCCCTAAGCTCAGGAGAAAGTCGATATGTACCAGACTGGCAACGGCTTTCTCCAAGATCTGCAGAAAATGAGGGCTTGGGTGATATTGGTGGAAGTAGAAAATGTTATTCAATTAAAATGGGGGGAAAAAAAAAAGAAACCGACTGCTTCATTGTGATACCTGCATGGCTACACATGACAGAAGGCAATATGCATGACTATTGTTGGCAGACTGGACGGATGATTTCAAGCCCAACAATTGTTAAAAAGTCAAAATTCAGTAATAATAGTACTGCACAGGAGCATCCTCACCCCCAAATAGCAAAATAACTACCAATAATATTCTAGTTGTACCCCATCATCTCATAGAGAGAGAAATAGGGACAATAGTATCTAAATAAATAAAATAATGAACCTAATTTGTATAGTAGTTTGTTAAGCAAGGTCTATGGTGATATACAAAAAAGGATATGAAAGGATAATAAAGCTTATATCTACCTGAGATCAAACACCTCAGGAAGGTATTTGCCTGTAACTCTGGCGAGGGAGGCAGGACTCCTAGACGAGCATACATTTCAATGGCTTTTATTTAGCCAAGAAGCACAGTTAGCACCTCTGCTGATGTCTCCCGTCAAAAGGAAACTTCTGTAAACTGAATGAAAAATATAATATACTAAAAAATACCTGCCTCCCTCCCTGCCTGCCTCTCTCTGTGCTCCTCGTGAGTTGAAGGCAGACAGTCCTGAAGGTCTCGGGCCTGTAGATAAGGGCGTCTGGTGTCAGAATGGTAGTATATCTGGCATGCCTGGCAAACCAGATGAACAAGGAGGCCTTGGCCTGAGGACCCTGGTGATACCTCACCCCATCACCTCAACTCATGTGAGCCACATACTTAACTCATGTCACAGAAGTATGATTTAATCATTTGGCAAAATAGTATAAGAACTATTGTCAGAGAGGAGGGCAGCTCTCTTGCAGACGCTCTTGAGTGTGTGTAAGGGAGATCTCTGGATCAATCCATCTTTCTATTTTTCTATCTTTTGTCTTTAATAAACTTTGAATTTTACTTTGATACCATACCCAACTGTTTCTGATTGTTCTTGCTCACCATTAAGGTTCAAATTTCCATGACTTGTTCCTCCTCTAAAGGCAAGCGAAATGGTAAAAAAAAAAGAGTGTACACAAACCAACACAAGGTTTTCTTAGTCTAAAGTTTATTTACTAACATAATATAAAAATATAATATGTGCAGCAAGCCATCTCTCTTAAGATATCTCTCCAGGGGTAAGCCAGGCCAAATTAACAAACAAACCAATCCAAAGAAAATGCCACTCTACTTCCAAAACTAGCTACACCAAATAAAGAAAAAGAAAACAACTAAAGAATTGGCAACACTTACTCCATAACTCGCACAAAAACAGGAGAAACAAGACATTTACCCCAAAGAAAATAACACTTACCCGCATCTGACTTTATACAATAAGACACAGTATGTCAAGCCTGGGCCACACACAGAATACTCAATTTACAAAAGTCAAGTTACACACTCGGCACACAACTGGCAAACAATTCTCCCAAAAGACAAAAGCTATACTCAAAGGTTAACTGTTCCAATGACTTGAAACCAATGCTACTGGCTAAGAAGAGTGTAGATTTCTACCTGTGGCGTGCACTGTATTTGAGATGATAGTGGAAATAAACCATGCCGTAACTGCTTGACTTGTCTGGAGGTTCTTCCACAGACCTGTAAAGTATTTGAATCTTCAACTCATAACTTCTTCCGTTCCTATAACAAGCTCACAATAATCACTAGTGTATCTAGGGTAGGGGTGGGACAACGTTTCGATTTGCCGGCCACAATGGCTTCTAAAATTTTACAGAGCGGCCGGGTCAGAAGCATTTGGACTAATAATAATTTTAATTTAATGTATTATTTTATACATTTCAATTGAAGGTGCAAAGTTAATGAAAGCAACACTTACTGGAAAAAGATAAATTTCCTAACGAAATACTCAAGCTCAATCATTTCTAATTGTTTTAAACCTCGCAAAATCATGGACGGATGGTCCTGAGAGACAGACTGCATTAAATATCCTGCCAGCAGCAGAAACTAGAAAGGGCTCTTTAAATTGAGAGCGATGTGCGGCGTGTTAGTGAAGCTACTGTACCCCTGCTGTATGGAGCTATTATAGTGTCACCAGAACCTGAACCTGAAATCATTATTACTTGAAAAAACAGTCTGTAAAATCCTCGCAGGTATGCAAAAATTCGAGTTAAAATTCAGGTTCAGGTCGAAATTCAGGTTCGGGTCGCAATTCAGGTTCGGGTCGCAATTCAGGTTCGGGTCAAAATTCAGGTTCGGGTCGTAATTCAGGTTCGGGTCGAAATTCAGGTTCGGGTTGTAATTCAGGTTCAGGTCGAAATTCAGGTTCGGGTTGAAATTCAGGTTCAGGTTGAAATGCGGTTCATCCGGGATACGTAGGATGAGCAAACAAACTCAGAGCTAATCGAACTGCATCTGGCCAATCACAAAACATATCAGAGGTCATTAAGAGGCGCGTCTTTCTGCTAAATTTCCTGTAAGAGTGCGGTCCCTGTTTGGCGTGTAAGTAGCATGTAAGCAGCACGAAAGTGACCACTGTGCCACCCAGAAATGGCACCTTGTGGCAGCTGCCACATAATCGTGGCACTTGGTGTGACCAGTGCTGCGTGACTGTGGTCTCCGTTGTCCAGAAACGCCGCCTGCCTCTGCTGACAGACATCTAAAGACTCTTGGGTGACTCTGCGTATCGGCCACTCGCTTAAAATCATCCCGACGAGCTCCGAATCGCCATTTGTTGAAATGAAGATGGTTCATAACTTTTGTTTAAAAATTATGTTGAGTGAAATACTAGCCGACATCCAGCTAGACAGCTCTATATTACTAGTTCAGAATACTGTTTAGCGATAACGTCGAATTAAGATTATAGGAGGGTACGTGAATCTACAGTGGTAGACCGTTAACGACAGCACTAAATTTTAAGGGTTTATTATTATAGATGTATGGTTATCAGTGAATGTTCCTACACGCCATCAGCGTCATTTAAACCTCTGCGAGCGAATGGCATCGCATTTAGTATTTGTGCAATTTGTAGTATATTTCGCTTTGTATTGGTTTATATTGTTAGTCTAGATTGTCAGCCGAGCGGCTCCCGACATAATCGTTAAACAGCATCCTGAACTCGTAGTTTGGAGCTGTCGGTCAGCTCCGAATCGTTCACCCAACATAAATTAACAAACAAAAAATATAAACCATCTTCATTTCCACGAATCCTACAAATGCGATGCCACTCGCTCGCAGTGGTTTAAATGATGCTGATGGCGTGATGAACGTTCACTGATGAACAATCTGTAATAAATCTGTTTTATGTTGTGACGTGGGGGTGAAGTGTTATCAGTGGGAGGACACTTGATGAGAAGAGCATTTTATATAAGGGGTTTCACATTTAACATTAAATTAACTACGTTAATATAATAGAAGACACACGGACAGCACGATCATGATGAAGCATGACTAAACTAGACGACACCACAAACCACTACAGCGACACAACACGGATTGTAAATGACAGCCTTATATTTATTTATTTGTTTATTATTGAATATTTGATTATTCTGCTACCTCCTGTTATCGCTGAACTAAACTTTCGGCACGAGACTTTCAGCGCGAGCTCTTCAGCGCGAGTTCTTCTGTGCGCGTTCGATGTACGTTGCTCCAGAGTTTGAAAAAACACAAGAACAAACGAATTACTTGTTATATTCCTTGTTGACACTTGTGGAAGATATTTTACTGTAGTTGGCTTCGTTTTTTTTTTGTGTTGTTGTATGTCAAATGTAAAACAAAGTTCAAACTTAGCGCCATTGGAAGCAGAAGGAGGTAGGAAGAAAAATTGTATTAATCCAAAAGAGTGATTTATTTAATTTGAAACGAAGGGAGATGTGATTGTTGTTTTGTTTTCAGTAAGAGCTGCGGCTCATAACATAAAGTTGAGTTCATGTGCAAGTTTGCTAGGAGTGACGCATTTAAAGTTTGGACCCTGTTCTACACATTATCTGTGAGGTATGGTGCTAGGGCATTTGTGTTTATTTTTTATTTTTTGCCACATTTTGTAGTTTTCACGGTGTCAAATGTCGGTGGCGAAAGGAGGAGAGAATAAAGATACACCAGTAGAGGCTCCGAGCATTGTTTGTGTGATTAATCCAAGTGGTCCGCTACACGGATGACTAAAGCGAACATACCAGAGAACGAGTACAGATAAACACGAAAACACTCAAACTTACCCATGCACAGTGGCGTGCACAATTAGACCCCAACTCTGCCCTTTATCAACGAAAGTGCCCTTTTGAAACTTCGTTTTTTATTATTATCATTTTACTGAGGTCGGTTTGAAATGATCTTTTGAAAACCTGAGCGATTAAAAACAATGCCCTGAAATGCGCCACCACCTCGCACACACCCGACCTCTCTATTCCTTTGTCACACCAGATGCGCTGCAGCAGCAGTTCAGTTCAGCGAGTGGAAGGAAGCGTCTTCAGCACAGCACACACGCTCACAGATAGACTTCTTCTCCCGTCCCCACCAGCCAGGTCACATACACATCAAGTCAAATCGTACCGTTTGTCCTCTAAGCCCAACGTGAAATCATTTTGTTGTGCAGTAAAATGTCTCATACAGCACCAAACTACTAAGCATTTTTAGCCGATGGTCACCTGATAAACTAGTCGCACTAGCCCAAATCAGTGATAGATAACGTGAGGACGACCACATACAAATAATTAAGGTAGAGTTTGCAAATCTATGTGTTAAGCTGAACGTTTTCTGTTGTATACGTTTTGTTAGGCAACATAAATTAACACATTCGTTTGTGAAAGAAGAAACGGGAAGTTCCCCATTACCTGTGAAAAATGTCCATCTGCATTCGTGTAATGACAACAGTCAGTAGCCTATAACTCATTCTTGTACTTTTTGGTCTTTTTACTGTCTTAATTGTAAGCCTATATTGATTTACTAATTGCAAAATATATGCAACAATGCCTGCAGACAGTGGAGGGTAAACAGAAGTTAACTGAAGGACAATGACTATAGTTAATATTGGATATGGATTTTATCAGTTGGCGGTGTGACTTTTTCCATTGAAAACTCACGTTTAGAGAATGTTACTAATAAAAGTCAAATTTCATTCAACATGCGCTTGTAATTTTTTTATAATGAATTGTTCCACGTGCGCTAAAAAGTGCCCCCCCCCCCTTCGCCCCAGCACTTGCCCCCCAAAATGTCTGTGCACGCCACTGCCCATGCACACACCACATGCTCTCATACAGAACACATACTCTTTAACGATAATGTCGAATTTAGATTAGTGGTAGACAATGAGTGGCAGTAGCCGCTCGGTGGTTGATGGCTGATGCTGCGGTGTTACGTGAACTGTGGATTTTGGGGAGGTTGTTTTCTCTTTCGGTTAATTTTGGTTTAACAGGTGGATTGCCTCGGTACGGGTGGATTCTGTCGGCCAATCGAAGATCGTGATTTGGATGAGGGGGAGGATATTCGGCTTCATAATCTGCATGACGGAGTTGCTGGAAGTTGCCGGGAGGCGACGCGAGCATTTATTGCCTTTACGGTTGTGTGTGACTTTTGAGAAACTGTAGCTCATGATTCTCATGTGAGAGGTGAGGGTTTGTGCGATAGCTTTTGTCATGAATAGCGTTGTGAAAATCGCCACCATGGAGTAAGAACGTAGTAGCATGTGCACAATTATATAGACACCCATGCAGGGATATTTTATAAGAAACACCAGTATAGAGGCGGGCACCGTGTATGTATATTTGTTTGAGATTATCGTCGTAGATATATTTTCTTTATTTATGTTAGTAAGGTGTGAGTCTTGCTTTGTTAACTAGTATATTTTGTTTGTTTATTTTCTTTGGTGCCGTCTACTGCTCCTTTCCTTGGTTGGTTTATGGTCAATCGTGTATTTTTGTACGTACGTGTCTGTTCAGTGTTTTGCTGCGTAGAAAAGGCTCTTCTACCCATTACCACTCTGCAGTAAAGCGTTTTCTTACGTATCCGTCTGGTTTTCGCGTTCTTCTTTAATTTCATCTTGTCCACTACGCACATGCTACTACCCCACACCCCAAACCTAGACCCATGACATCGTGGGGTCGTAACAGACGTAATCTAGACTAACAATATAAACCAATACAAAGCGAAATATACTACAAATTGCACAAATACTAAATGCGATGCCATTCGCTCGCAGAGGTTTAAATGACGCTGATGGCGTGTAGGAACATTCACTGATAACCATACATCTATAATAATAAACCCTTAAAATTTAGTGCTGTCGTTAACGGTCTACCACTGTAGATTCACGTACCCTCCTATAATCTTAATTCGACGTTATCGCTAAACAGTATTCTGAACTAGTAATATAGAGCTGTCTAGCTGGATGTCGGCTAGTATTTCACTCAACATAATTTTTAAACAAAAGTTATGAACCATCTTCATTTCAACAAATGGCGATTCGGAGCTCGTCGGGATGATTTTAAGCGAGTGGCCGATACGCAGAGTCACCCAAGAGTCTTTAGATGTCTGTCAGCAGAGGCAGGCGGCGTTTCTGGACAACGGAGACCACAGTCACGCAGCACTGGTCACACTAAGTGCCACGATTATGTGGCAGCTGCCACAAGGTGCCATTTCTGGGTGGCACAGTGGTCACTTTCGTGCTGCTTACATGCTACTTACACGCCAAACAGGGACCGCACTCTTACAGGAAATTTAGCAGAAAGACGCGCCTCTTAATGACCTCTGATATGTTTTGTGATTGGCCAGATGCAGTTTGATTAGCTCTGAGTTTGTTTGCTCATCCTACGTATCCCGGATGAACCGCATTTCAACCTGAACCTGAATTTCAACCCGAACCTGAATTTCGACCTGAACCTGAATTACAACCCGAACCTGAATTTCGACCCGAACCTGAATTACGACCCGAACCTGAATTTTGACCCGAACCTGAATTGCGACCCGAACCTGAATTGCGACCCGAACCTGAATTTCGACCTGAACCTGAATTTTAACTCGAATTTTTGCATACCTGCGAGGATTTTACAGACTGTTTTTTCAAGTAATAATGATTTCAGGTTCAGGTTCTGGTGACACTATAATAGCTCCATATTATGGTACGTGTACGTTCCGTCCAAAGCATTTTCGTTTTCTAGTATTTGGAGAGCGCGAGTTGGCTGGATTTTATTGTTTCCTTCACTTTGTAGTGTGTTATATTTGCAAAATGACGTTATATTTTCCAGAATTATTTTCTGTATGAAAAATGAAATTATAAAATAAAGTCTCAATATATCATTTAAAAACGAACTGATTCTGAAAATGATTCTGAAAAGTTCTCTCATAAACCGGACGTACGTAAAAAAGTTTTAATCGTTCTAAACACGAACTTGTATCTTTCAAACATGGATTCTCCAACGTTAGAGCCTACTATGAGGTTATCCGAAATATGTCCGAAAGCGGAGCAACAGACGCAGAAATAACACGCCGTTTACTTTCTGAAGGTGTTCGTAACGGAGCGTCGGAAAGAGTATACGAAGATGTCGTTAAGAGCATGGCTTAATGAAGAGTACGGTCACAGATGAGCATCTTGAGCTGGCCGTAGCATCAGCTGTTAGAGAGGTTAGATTATAAATGTAACGCTCACAGCGTCACACAGCGATAATTATGATAAGCTTTGGACTACGCCACCCTCAACTAGAGGGAAACCAATCAGTAACGTTTCACCCGCGCTGGATTACTGCCAGCTAAAATAAAATTGTTGGACTGCAGAGACTAAGATGCAGATCATTTATTAGAGTGTGCTTTGTGTATCTAGTCTTGGAACATCCTGTGATTGGTTAAGGTAGGACTTGAGTTTAATTACTATTGCTTCAGATTCTGGTAGATTCTAGGCTTCTTATCATAACCTTGTTGTTTTGTTAGCTGTTATTGGCTGTAATTAGTCACTCCAGGTGTAGTTTCGCCCTGGTCTAAGTAGGGGTGGGCGATATGGGCAAAAAAAAATATCTCGATATTTTTTAGGATTTTCACGATAACGATATTTTGACGATATTTTCCAAAAATAAATAAATAAACAAACTTGTGTTAAGATTACAATAAAATGACTAAAAGAATAAGTGCAGTGACAAGTATTTAAAGAAAGGACATTTATTCTCTTATACAACTTCAACAAAAATAAATAAAACTTATTAACAATACACATATCAAAGAGAAACATATTAAGTGTTGCAAATCAACAGAAAGTGCTTATTATACTTTAATATCCTTTCAGTAGTGTGCAACAAACATACAATAAAAGACACTGTCTTAAAGGTTCAAATTAGAAATTAAGTAGAATGTCTTAAAAAAAATAAAGTACAGTAGTGCAGTCATACTGTAAACAAATGGCAAAATTGTGGAGAGAACAATCTCAAGCAGAAACAATCCTTAATGCCATCACAGTTATAAGAACAGACCCCAGAAACTTTGTAAACCTTTGAAAATTTTAGGCCAACAGGTTGTTCATTTCTTCAAATTGTGTGCCAAAAACACTAATCTGTCCACACTATGAGGCTTGAGTGAAGCCCGGTGACAAGTCACAACATTTCCACCTGTGCTAAATGCTCTCTCTGAAGGGCTGCTTGAGGCAGGGACACACAGATACTTTTTTGCCAACTTTGCCAGCCTGGGGAAATTTATCTCTTGGGTTTTCCACCATTCAAGAGGGTTAACATCACTGTCCACCTCTGGTATCAGAAGGTAGCTCTTTATCTCCTTTTCTATGACATTAGCCTGAGACTCCCTCTCCTCTCTCACTGACTTTTTGAAATAACTACCAAAAGACTTCTTTGTTTTTTTGGCTGGCTCATAGGTGTCACTGTCACCTTTTGCTCCACCCTCTGCAATGGCACCTTCATTGCTCTCTTCCTGGGTTGTCATAGCCATAAGCTCAGATGAAATTGTTGACATTATCATCTGATCATCATCATTGTAGCGGTTCTTAAACCGTGGGTCAAGCGTGGATGCCACACTTAGAAGGTCATCCACATTGTCATCTCTGTATTTAGTGTTAAGGTAACCCAAAATGGATTCCTTGATTTGCTTTGTGAGCTGTGTGTCATCAGACTTCTCTGCCAAGACCTCTGAGTTAAACAATGAGAGTACCGGCTTCAGGTAGGAGACGGTAACTACTTGCTCACCTGAGAGGGCGTCTGTAAACTCTAGGAGGGGACTAAGTGCTTTGCTCACTGACTCCAACACATCAATATCTTGCCATGAAGGGATGAGCTGTCTGCGCTTTTTGTCTTCCCCTAGCACATGTCGAATGGCCTTTTCTTGTTCAACAAACCTCTCAATCATACGCTGTCTTGAGCCCCATCTTGTAGGACATTCAGTAATCAGCTTGTGCTCAGGAAGCTTCATCTGAGTTTGGGCATCAGCCAATGCTTTCTTCAGATTCCAGCTGTTTGAAAAGGCTCCCACCACCTTTTTGCAGACACCAATGGCTCTGTCTATCTTTGTATCACGCATGCTTCTCTCTGAAAAAATATTTGAAAGAGTACATCATTGCCATGAATGGAGCAGGAGGCTTCTATTGATATTTTTGATCCTATTGTTTGCCCAAACACGATTGTAGGGCCAGCTGATAAACTTGACTGGCAGAGGTGAACTTGAGATACTATGTGCAGGCCTATTTGTGTGCTTTACTAGAGTCCTGCGGAACAGATTTTTCAGTCCCGCTCCCGCCCGCAATTCCCGCATGATTCCGACGTTTGCGTTACTGCACAAGTAAATAAACTGCGTCTGGACGACGACACCAAATAAAATAAATAATCCAGAAACAAAGAAATAAACAACAATGTAACTACTGGCAAAGCAGCAGCTTAACCAGAATGTGTAGCTTTATCAGCACGTGGAGAAGCAGCAGCACCACGAAAGGAAGAGCAGCTAAGGCGCGTTAACTTCCTTTAAACGGGACTTTCCGTCTGTCTCTCCCGCCCGCGCCCGCAAAATTTGCCCCGCGCCGTGCTACTATGCATTGGGTCCCGCGGGTGCGGGGCTCTACTTTATACACAACGCACTCTCAGACAGGGGCGGATCTACGGGTGGGCCTGGGTGGGCCAGGCCCACCCAGACTGGCAGCTGGGCCCACCCAATAACAAGCTCAGAATACAGTTTTCTGTATGAAAATTATAAAAAAAAAATTTCGCCTAGCGCACGAGTCATTTAATGATCATAAACCCCCCCCCGCTCAACAACTTACGTTCGCCACCCCCCCCCCCCCCCCCCCCCCGCTCAACAACTTTCGTTCGCGCTTGCCCACCCCAATTACACGCTGGCCCGTCCAAAAAACGCCGGCTGCGTCCGCCACTGCTCTCAGAGCTTAGTTAGTCAGTTGTTTTTACTTACATTATGTATATGTATGGATATATAAATAACAGCCTTATAATACCATGCATGACCATTTAAAATAGCATTTATTAGCAGACATATTGTTTGTCAGTAGCCTGCTCAACACATCTTAATAATAATAATAATAATAATGAATTAAAAGGTATAAATTAGTGGTGGGCCGTTAACGACGTTATGTATATATACAGATATAAACGGTCTGCAAGCGAGTTAAATTTAATTAGTTGTGGGCCGTATAAATATAAAAATGCATTATAGTGCATTTCCATTTTCTTTGACACTCAGAATAATGACATTAATGACATTTGAACTCACCGATTGCGATATGAAGCCGGTGCCCAAAGCACGGTAGCCTCTTCCAGTTGTTAATTCGGAGTGCGCTGACTACGTTGGCTCCGCTGTCTGTGGTCATGCACACCATGGCCTCTTCTTTCAGTGACCAGGATGCGAGGGCATCTTTCAGCCCAAGAGCAATTATCTCGCCTGTATGGGACTCTGGGAAATAAGACGTTTGCAAGCAGTAGCTCCGAAGTCGCCAAGATTCATCAATGAAATGGATGGTCAGTGAGAGATATGGCTCCGATGTTCGGCTCGACCACAAATCGGTTGTTGTAGCAAAGTGTGTAAGGCTCTGCACTGCCTTTTCCACAGCTTTGCGGGTGTCATCGTACAGTGTGGGTAGAGCAGTGCCACTGAAGTACTTCCGACTGGGCACTGTGTAGCGTGGTTCTAGGACGTTGACTAGCTCAGTGAAGCTTTCTGACTCTACCAACCGCATCGGAAGCATTTCTCGTGCTATGAATTTGGTCACGGCATTGGTTACGTCTTGCCACCGCTTGCTCTTCCTCTCATAGGGCACCCTTTTGCTGAAAGATTCAGCCAGCGTTTGTTGGGCACATTGTGGTTTAGGCCTACCAGTACTTGTTTTTTGTTGAGAGTTTCGAAGTTTTTCAAATTCTTCGTATTCCTTACTGTGGTTGTAACGCAGATGGTGAATGAGATTCGTCGTTGAGCTTTGTTTGACTGTAACAGATTTACGGCATATTTTGCAAATTACATTGTCCTGAACAACGTCATTCTTTTCGAACCCAAACCATCTCCAGACTAGTGAGGTAGACCCTCGTCTTGGCACTAATTCTTTTGACTCTGAAGTGGTGGATGACCCAGCAGGTTCAGGGTCGGATGCTGCTGCCTCCTTTGCTTGCATTTTCTCTTACTGCGTGGCGGGTCTGGCGCTGGCGCAAGACTTTTCGCACGCAAACAGTCACGTGGTGTAGTAGGCTACTTTTTCTTAAGGCTTGCGGCGTGGCGCTGTGGTAAAAGCAGAGAACCACTGGCGCCGCACAATTTTTGGCGATTGAAGAAAAAAAAGAAAAAAAAAAACCTCGATATTACAAAATTACACATCGTCAAAACAACATTCAAGATAATTTCGCAAACGATACATATCGCCCACGACTAGGTCTAAGGTGTGAATTAAGGGGCAGATACAGCACTGACTAAAACAGATAAATTAGGACAACTCCGCGCAGCAACTTTCTACGCTTTGTTTCATCTACTTTCCTCCATAGACACTGAATCTCTAGCCCAGCTAAGTCTTAACTTATTCTGCCATTTTCTTACCCTGCTAGTATTCATAAAGCTTGTTTTTATTCCACAATGTGTCTGCAAATTCCTGTGCATGTATCTCACAGAGCTCATAGATACCATCATAGCCATCGCAACACCAGGAACCTAACTTACCCACAATGTTCACCACAAACTCCAATCACAGTGACTGGAGGACTCTGGAATTGCCAATCTGCTGAACTCTGCAACTCCGGCTGCTCTGTCCTCTGCCTTCTCATTCACTCATTCCCCACGACGCCTTGGAAGGGGAGGTGGCACAGGTCTAGGGCTGAACGATTAATTGCATTTGCGATAATTTCGCGATTTTTTAAAACGCGATTGTCTAATCGCACAGGCTGCGATTTAAACTGGTCACGTGACTTGGGAGCGAGCCGAGCCGAGGACGAACGGAGCAAACCCGAGCAGGAGGCAGGGAGGTGGAGAAGTGAAGTTAACACAGCGCACTTTAACTTGTTGCACAATGGCTTCAGGCTCGACAGAAGCTGACACAACTGAAAGTCTAATACCAAAGAGGGGCAGCACATAAATTGTGTGAAATTACTTTGGCTTTTAAAAAGATGCTGCTCAACGTCAGGTACCCTGCAAAACATGCCTTGCTACTGTTGCTATGACGCGAGGTAACACTACAAACCTTCAGCATTAAAAAAACACCACAAAGCCTCGTATGATATTTGTAAGGCTAAAATGCCAACGACCAGTGCTGCATCTTCAAATACGCCAAAGTGTTTCTCTGCGCTTATACAGCTTTAGTATGCGGTGAGCAGCGAAATACCGTAAAATCACGCATATAGGCGCAATAAGATTTAAAGCACGGATGAATCGCGAAAGCGCGGATAGCTTGACTGCGGTCCAGCAGACAGGGTTCACTGACCGAACCGTTTGAAAGTGTAACTCCTTATGGATGTAATTCGAAGCAACCACAGGCGATCGATCGATCACGATATAATAATAATATTTAAATTTAGTCCATTTTACACCCAGGGGCCCATCAACATTAATATGCGAGAAATAAGTTCAGGTTCACACTACAAGATTTTAGGCTGGTTTTTCAGTCGCCGACTGTTTTTGTAGATCGCCGACAGAAACTGTGGTCGGACGCAAATCGGGGATCATTCGGCGCTCGCTCAGTCGTGTAGTGTGAACTGCTGAAAGACGCTCGCCGAGCCGTCGCCGAGTGGCCGCCAACTCATCGCAGACGACCGGCAGATATCTAGCATGTTTAATATCTAGCATGTTTCATATCTAGCCCAGTCGGCGACTGTGAGTCAACAGCAGCGTCTAGCTTCATACAACTACTACAAGACTGTGTTTGTCAGGCATGAAAATCTGTCACCTTTCGGCGAAATTCGCCGTTTTGAAGTTGAAAAGGGTGACCTACGTGAATCGTGTAGATCCGATGAGTTTTTTGTTTGGGGGGGGGGGGGGGGGGGGGGGGGGGGGGGGGAGATTATATTTTAATTATCATATTGACTTAATTAGCAAACAGAGCACTTCCGAAATTGGCTATTTCAATGACAGTGGCCAGCAGTTTCCGCCCAGAACCTTCATAGAGGCCAAATAGCGTTTCAATCATACGAACGTTCTTCATTCATGTTATTCATTTACTGCTAAGCGGGACGAGAAGCAGGACCTAGTGCTACACCGGGGACACGGCAGAAGAGCGAACATTTACCCATTTACCACTACATTTACCAGATCATTTACCACTACATTTACCAGATCATTTACCACTACATTTACCAGATCGTACATTTTTAATTGGGTGGATTTAATTGGGTTATTAATGGTTTCAATCGTTTTCATATTTTGTGGTAAAACAAAGTTACTGCCGTTCGCTACAGCGTTGAACACTGTCAGATCTAACCACAAGCTCTTGTGATAATAGGCCCATCTATCTACCTATTTAAGTTCGCGTCAACCCCGTGTAGTTAACGGTGACATAAAATAAGAAGATTGTTTTTTCTAGTGTCTGTAGTTGTAACTGGTGAATCCAGGGACGTGTGAGGATCACATTCGCACCAGGGCTGAAAAGGTTGAAGATGAAGTTGTAAACTCTTGTCGTTTGAGTCTACCCTGTGCTTTAGCTCATGTTAGAAAATAAAAACACGTAAACCTGGTATTTTTACAATAATTTTCGCCGCTGATGTATTTATTGGTTCCTTAAGACGTAATGGTTTTGACTGAGCCATCCGGAATGGCGAAAGCGGCTTCTTGCGTTTACGGATTGCGTTTACATTGAATCCATTGACATGACAGTCAAAAAAAAATTTTTTATGGATTTTACTATATTTTACGGAGCCCGTAAGGTGACATCATGTAAAAAATAAATAAATAACGCGTGGCCACGACTTATCAACGCGTGGGAACGAGATACTAACGTCGCCTTTCACACGCGGCAACAAAGTTTATTTTTTCACAGCAAAGCAAGCAGATCCCAGGGATGTTCGCGAACTGACTGCCCAAGGAAGGAAAACCTGGCTTTATATAAAGTAATACTTAATTATCTTGTTCGCACGCGTTAGTAAGTCGTGGCCACGCGTTATTATATTTTTTACATGACGTCACCTTACGAGCTCCGTAATATTTGGCATCACCTGTCGCTGTATCCCCGTACACCAGCAGCCACCCCCAACCCACCCCGTCGCAGTATACCCATGACGTCACATGTCAACGCGCCGTCGCCGTATCCCATGACGTCACATGCCCCGCCCCCCGGTCTTCTCACCTTTTTAACCCCTGACCCATTTTCATGCCTGGTTTGTTATTGTGACAGCACTGGAGAAATAGTGCGATTGACTATATCTATGTTCACTGCAACGGAGAGATGAAATAATTCTGGCAATTTGGGACTATGGAGTGGTTAAACGGTAAAAAAAAAATAATAATAACGAAAATGTGGAGTACATGTACGTTGTTTTTATTTTCTTCGTGGTGTTGCTGGTTCTCGCGAGTGTTTCATTTTCGTGTTCTCGTGTTTTTGGACGGCAGCCAGATGAGTCGGCGATTCCCCAGTCGTTTAATTCATGAGCCCACGTCACCGATCAGTCATGTAGTGTGAAAGCCACAACAACTGAAAGACTTGCGATTACAGCACAACCAGTCGTGTAGTGCGAACGGCACAAAAACCTGATGACTGAAAAGTCGTGTAGTGTGAACCTGGCTTTAGCTAGACAAGGGGGCCCTACAGTGGGAGGGGCCCAAGGCAATTGCCTAGCAACGCCTCTATGCAAAGACCGCCTCTGTTTACACCCCCCCCCCCCCCCCCCCCGCAACCCTGTATCTGAGCTGTATAAAAAATGCCGAAACAGTTTCCTGAAGTGGAACAATGGGAAAAAATCGCGATTTTAAATCGCAATTGCAATTTATAGAAAAAAAATTGCAATTAGATTATTTTCCAAAATCGTTCAGCCCTACACAGGTCTACTTTTATCTCCAGAGTGGCGTTTCACCCAACTCTCCTTTTCAGCTCTTTCAATTTCTTCCTTTGAGTTCCATGTTATCACTGTATCCTACCCCACTATTCTTCACATCATTGTGATATATCGCCCTCCAGGTTCCCTTGAGAACTTCATTGACGAACTTGATACCCTCCTTAGTCAATTCAACATTGAAGCAAACCCCCTCATTCTCCTTGGAGACTTCAACCTTCCATCCGACAAACTTACATCATCTTGCATCCTTCCACTGTTGTCGTCATTTGACCTCACCATCAACCCATCCACTGCGACTCATAGAGCAGGCAACATTCTGGACCTGGTCTTTACACGAGACACCAGAACATCGGACATCAGTCACCCCACTCCACCTGTCAGACCATCACCTTTTATCCTTTTCTTTCCCCCTCCCTGCCATTTCCACTCACACTTCCCCTGTACATTCTTCTTACTTTCACCCAAGTTTGCGTTCCATCAATCCCTCAACCCTTGCTACCACTATTTTGTCCTCCCTTCCTCATCAGAATTGTCTGTCTTCTCTCTCGCTGAACACAATTACTGATACTTTCCTCTCTACGATCTCTTCATCCATCAATCTTCTGTGTCCTCCCTCCCCCAGGCTTAAGAGATCTGTTCCATCCACCCCCTGGCTAACTGAAGTGCTTCGCAGCCACAGGAGAGATCTAAGAACTGCAGAGAGGAGGTGGAAGAGAAGTCGCCTAGATTCAGACCTCTGCTCATATCAATCTCTCCTTTCAAAGTTCTCACTGGAAGTCACATCAGCGAAGTCAGGCTACTACAGTAAGAAATTTGAATCATCTGCATCCAACCCACACAAGCTATTCAGTATTTTTTCTTCACTCCTTAACCCTCCCTCACCCCCTCCTCCATCCTCTCTCACTCCTGAGGATTTTGTCATCTTCTTTGAAGAGAAGATTGCAGCAGTCCGTCAGTACTTCTCCCCAGCTCCCAACCTTCCTACTAGTACCCTTAACCCAACACTCAACTCCTTGGCTTCTTTCTCCCCTCTCTCCTCAGACAAGATACATCAACTTCTGACTTCTAGCAATCCTACTACATGCCCACTGGATCCAATTCCTTCCACTCTTTTCCAGAATATGTCAAGAGAACTCCTTCCGTTCATCTCAGCAATCATCAACAACTACTTAGTTTTGGGTCATGTGCCTACCGTGTTCAAGATGGCAAGGGTGGTACCAATCCTGAAAAAAGCAACACTTGACACCTCTGACATGAACAACTACAGACCGGTATCACTTCTTTCTTTTCTATCAAAAACTTTGGAGCGAGCAGTCTATGACCAATTATCTCTCTTCCTCACCCAGAACCAACTCCACGATCCTAATCAGTCTGGCTTCAAACGGGCACACTCAACAGAAACTGCCCTCAAAGCAGTGACCGAGAAGCTCCATGCTACCAAGGCTAACAAGCTATCATCAGTTTTAATTCTTCTAGGTCTTTCTGCAGTCTTTGACACTGTCAACCACAACATCCTCCTCTCTGTTCTTTCTAGCCTAGGTGTGACTGGCTCTGCTTGGAAATGGTTCCAGTCATATCTTGAAGACCGTTCCTATCAGGTAACATGGAGAGGATCTACATCCAATCCATGTAAACTTTCCACTGGAGTCCCCCAAGGCTCGGTCCTAGGCCCTCTTCTCTTCTCTTTATATACTCGTTCCCTTGGTGACATTATTTTGTCTCATGGTTTCTATTATGAATGAATGAATGTTCGATTTATATAGCGCCTTTCCAGATTCCCAAGGCGCTTTACAATTTAACACAGGTACAAGTCACAGACAATCAATCACACACACACCGGCGAGAAGCGGCAGCCAATTGTGCACAGCGTACTCTCTACCGGAAGCCACAGCCCCCTGGGGGACTGAATGGGGTGCAGGAAGGGGAGAGAGGACAGACCCTAGTGGCAAAGCACCATCCACCACTGGGCATACAAGCACACGCACGCACGCACACAGACACAGACACTACTTTTTATTGAACATAGAGACACAGACACACACTCAGGGAGAATTTTTTTGTTGACTGCCAATTTACCTAACCTCCATGTTTTTGGACTGTGGGAGGAAACCGGAGATCCCGGAGGAAACCCACGCAAACACAGGGAGAACATGGAAACTCCACTCAGATAGGGACTTGAACCCAGGACCCCAGTGCTGAGAGGCAAACGTGCTAACCACCAAGCCACCGTGTTGCCCAATTATCATTGCTATGCTGATGACACCCAGCTAATTCTTTCCTTCCCTCATTCTGACACCCAGGTCTCTAGGCGTATCTCTGCATGCTTGGCAGATATTGCTTCATGGATGACTGCTCACCACTTGAAGCTCAACCCTAGCAAAACTGAGCTTCTGTACATTCCAGGAACCCCAAACCCACACAACAACCTCACAGTTTCCTTTGAGAACATCTTGTTAACACCATCAGAAACTGCTCAAAGCCTGGGTGTAACGTTGGACAACGAGTTGTCCTTCTCAACACATGTTTCAAAGCTGACCAGATCCTGCAGATTTCTCCTCTGCAACATACGGAGAATACGACCCTTCCTTTCACAGGAAGCTACTCAAGTACTTGTGCAGTCTCTAGTAATCTCCAAGCTGGACTACTGCAATTCCCTACTTGCAGGTCTTCCTCTACGGGTCATCAGACCTCTACAACTAATTCAGAATGCTGCAGCACGACTGGTCTTCAATCTACCCAAGTTCTCACATGTGACTCCTCTGCTACACTCTCTTCACTGGCTTCCAGTAGCGGCACGCATCAGATATAAAACTTTGATGCTTGCTTACAAAGCCAAAAATGGACTGGCCCCTCCCTACATGATGTCCATGGTCAAAAGCTGATCTGTACAGCGAACACTTAGAACCTCAAGCTTGGCTAGACTTGAAACTCCATGCTTAAAGTCTCATGGAAGACAAAGCTCCAGACTATTCTCCGTCCTGGCTCCAAGATGGTGGAACGATCTTCCATTAGCTGCTAGGACTGCAGAGTCTATTGCTATCTTCAAGCGTAGACTGAAGACTCACCTGTTTGTTGAGTTCTTACCAGAGCACTAACTCAGCTGATACCACTTGCCGTGTTCTTAAATTGTATGTCTGTCTATGGTTATTTGTGCTTCTTGGCAAATGCCAACACTAGATAATGATATTGACTCCTGTAGTTTAATAGTAGTCTGACTCAATGGTGTCTTGAATTCTGGCCTATTTCCTAGGATGTATTCTGTGATCAGAAGCAAAGCACTTTGTAAGTCGCTCTGGATAAGAGCGTCTGCTAAATGCCGTAAATGTAAATGTAAATATTATACAGAATATAAAATACCATACATTCTTAAAAAGAAGCACCATGCGGTACAGCCACAAGCTTTTAGGTGCAGCTACCTAACACAGGTTACCTCACTTCCACCAGTGGGGGTTGGCGCGCACCTAAAAGAATAAACCAAACAAACAACTCAATAAACAAATAAACCACACCACACGTTTGCGTGAAACGATCCAAATAAACTCAAATCCACTGCAAATTATCCCAAATATGTAGGTGCCGCCAACACCGCACTCGAACAGTACCGCCGGGCTAAAAATAAAAACACATCAACAATAAATTGCAAAAAAATGCACACAAAATAAGTATTATATAGAGATCGATCGCCATTTATCAGAGATAGATAAACTAGATTTTTTTTTTCGGCATGAGAAATCGGAAGTGTGGCGTGTGAGCGTGTGAAGACGGTCAAATGCGTGTGTAGCGTCCCGGTTGAAAAAGTGGTCTCTCGAACGGATGGTTCACAACATAACATTTTATTATTATGCCTTAGTCATAAACACATCGTAAGAGCTTGTTCCCTCATCAACCAGGTGCTAAAGATCCATTAAAGTTACGAATAATTATTTAGCGGGGTTAGCGAACGTAAGTTGTTACCAGGCGGCCTGTAAAATGGACACAAATTAAGTATTATATCGAGATCGATCGCCAGTGGTTGGCGCCAGAGCGAACTAGTAACTCATAGATATGGATCAGAGATAAATAAACTTTATCTCAGTTTAAAGTTTAAACTTATAAACTTTATCTCAGACCCTCGCCACTTGCGTGCGCTGCAGTGACTTCGCGGGCTACCGTTGCATTGTGGGGAATAGTGATGTGTCGTTCGCGAACGATCCGCCTCTAAGAGCCGGCTCTTTGAAGTGAACGATTGGAACCGGCTCCACAATGGGAGCCGTTTTATGATCCTATTTGGGAGCCGCTTTTTCCTTCAGTATTGCGCTTGTGCTCTGCAAGTGCCACAGTTTTTTTCCAACATCGTTTTTATTTGTCCTTCGGTGCCTCGCTGTCTCTCCCTCTCCCTCCTCTGCTTCTGCCAGTGGTAGAGAGCGGAGAGTTTATTTCCTCAGTCGGTGCCTAAGCTAAGTTTATACTACTTGGCGCGTCGCGACCAGCGCGAGGGTCCGTGCGCCGAAAATGACGCAATCGCGGTCTCTCCAGCGCAATGAACAAAGCTATGTATGCCGGGTTCATAAACCTTTACAAGGTGGAATTCAAGCACTTTTCAATATTTCCCAGCACCTTAAACTTAAATATTTATACATATACTCGAAATTATTCGAAATAATTCGCTTTTTTATCACATCGATTCAGTCAGACAGCTATTTGTTGTTAAACAAAATACAGTTACATTTTCAAGTAGGCCTACTTTAGCCTACTTTAGCACTTTTCAAACCTGGAACACAAAGCAACATTAAAATTCGTCAGGTAAATGTTCCTTCCCCTGTTTTGAGGGGTGTTTCTTTATACTACCACATATCGTTTCGGACAACACTGCAAAGAATATCTCCACTGCCCGCATGTCAAGCTTGTGCTCCACACATCTGACCAATCACGCAGCTTTCAGTTAATAATGTGGTGGGAAAACACTGAAAAAAAAAGTTATCTCCACTTTTTTTGTGGAAACGGCAGGCAATTGGCCAAGCTGTATTGCGTTCTATTTTGGTGCTATTTTGTGATAATTTAATAATTGGTTATAATAAAAGTTTCATTTATAAAGCATTGTTATGCAGCATTTTTACTCATCACAATTGCTTAACAATGTCAGTAGTGAAACAAAATGTTATAAAATTAGGTTTTTAGGTCTATTAATTAATTAATAATGTAAAAAATATATATGGGGAGCCGTTTGGGAGCCGAAAAGAGCCGGCTCTCCACAGTAAGAAGAGCCATTAGAGCCGCATCTCAAAATAGAGCCGAAAATCCCATCACTAGTGGGGAATGTAGTGTTTGTGCATGCAAAACACCATCGGGCGGCTGTGGCCTGCGGGCCAGTTCTAATAGTAATTAAATATCATCCAGGGGGCCATAGATAATCAATTCGCGGGTCGGATCTGGACAGTTTATCCCCGCTTTCATGTAGTGTACTGGGATACTGCTTTTCCCGATCTTTTTGCCGTTATTTTCGTCGCTCATGCTGCTTTCAGTCTGCTCCTCTTGAACGTATATAGGGAAGTAAGGCGGGAGTTTGTCGACGTCACATCAATACGACATCAGTGATTGGTCAAATTTGCGGGAAAGTTGCGGTGATTGGCTGAAGTTGCAACACCGCCCTGAATTCGCGGGGTTTGCTTGAAGTTGCGTTGAAGTTGCAAATCGCAACATCGCGACTTTCTGGAGGGTCTGAAGAATGAACATAAACAACAGCAATCTCTCTACTCCGGGTCTAACACCAGAGTTTACAATAACACAACATTACAATATTACACTCACTTATCAACAGAAAAGAACTGAGTCTTTGGTTTGGGTGACAGGTGAAGCTCAATTACCAGTCTATAATGATGGGGCAGACACTGAAGGATGTCAGTATGGCAGGGTACCTCACTCCGACAGGAACATAAGGAGAATCACGTAGAGGCAAGTCTGTGCGAACTCTCATTCGCTGAATGAAGACGGCACCGCTGTAACTCCTTCCCCTCTCCCACGTCACCGACAACGGAAGGGCATTCAGCACTCGTTCCCCTTCTCGGCACGGGAAAGTTTACTGTAGGATATGTGAGCCACTAGCCCGCCTTCTAGTGCTTCTCGTAACGGACTCAACTCCGTTTAAAAGAGAAAAAAAAAAAAATATATATATATATATATATATAAATATATTTTTTTTTAAACCACTGTTACGCAGAGTTAATGAGCTTCTCCTGCGCGTTGTGAATGAAAAGAAACCGTATGAGCCCTCTCGCCTGTACGGTCAGACTCCATCTTCATAAAATAAACCAGTCCGACTTTGGCGAACTAATTCTCCTTGGCCATTAACGGAAGGGCGATTCTGGCGAACCAACATCGGCTTTCAGCCCCACCAGACAAGTTTTCGCTCCCCAACTCCCTTTATCAACCACCTTGTTTTTCTCCTCTCCACCCCGCTCCCGAGTCTCCTAGCGACCGCTCCACGAGCCCCAACCCGTGCCTACCAGGCTCAAAACAAAAGGAACACTCGCGTTTCAAAATAAGTGTTCACATTTACATATCAGCCAAACCTGATGACAAACTCAGTTTAGGAAAAATTGAGGCCTGTGTAAGAGATATTAAATGCTGGATGTCCCTAAACTTCCTCCAACTTAATGAGGACAAAACAGAAGTTCTCCTCCTGGGCCCTAAGGCCTCAAAACAGAAAATTCCAGATCTAATGCTTAATCTCGCAGATTACCCCATTACACCTGGCACAGTAGCCAAAAACCTAGGCGTCATACTCGACTCTGACCTATCATTTGATAAATACATAGATAATACTACTAGGATAGCTTTTCTACATCTCCGCAACATTGCTAAGTTAAGAAATGCATTATCACAGGATGATGCGGAAAAATTGGTGCACGCCTTTGTTAGGTCTAGATTAGATTACTGTAACTCACTACTGTCAGGATGTTCAAATATGAATTTAAATAAACTTCAAATAGTTCAAAATGCCGCAGCCAGGGTTCTGACCAGAACTAAAAAATTTCAGCATATCAGTCCAGTCCTATCAGCCCTGCATTGGCTCCCAGTTAAATTCCGTATTGACTTTAAAATTCTTTTATTAACTTATAAAGCATTGCACGGGCTTGCTCCTGAATACCTTCAGGAACTTATTTCCTATTATGAACCCCCACGTCCACTTAGATCACAGGGTGCTGGTCTTTTATTAGTTCCAAAAATTAACAAGGTAACAGCAGGGGGAAGAGCCTTTTCTTGTAAGGCCCCCCAGCTTTGGAATGATCTTCCTAAATGCGTCCGGGACTCTGACACAGTAACAATCTTTAAGTCTAGGTTGAAAACCCACTTATTTAGTTTAGCGTTTGATAATTAATATCCCCCCTTAGATAAAGGTACAGATCCAGGGGTTCATAGACGAAGGGTTTTATGGTAGACTGGAGTGCTGGTGCTGTCATCCTGTCACTGCTCGTGGTCACTCAAGTTTGTTGACAGTACAGTGGACGGATGCCATTGTCTCAGGATGCCCCCAAGCCTGTGTTACCTTGTGGTTCTGCCTTTGTTAGCTAGGCTGTAATAATTTAACTTAATGCCGGAGTTGCTGCCACACTCCAGAAATGTTTATAATTTCACCTGTCCTGTATATGTCCCCATGCAGTGCTAATTTTCCCTGTTTCATTTCTCCACATGGCTGCCCGCCTGCTTGAGGAATAATGAGATGAAGAGACCAGCGATCCATCCTGGGCCAACCACCTCCTGCCAAGCCGGATGCCTACACCATGATGGACATTATTATATCTCTTTCCTTTTCTTTCTCTTCTTTCTGTATAAATTGTTGTTGTTGTCATGGTGACCGGTGTCGGCCAGAGGAGGATGGGTTCCCCCCCTGAGTCTTGGTTCCTCTCAAGGTTTCTTCCTCATGAAAAACTAGGGAGTTTTTCCTTGCCACTGTCGCCTTTGGCTTGCTCACTGGGGGCTAGGACCCGGCACTTGTAAAGCTGCTTTGTGACAACAACTGTTGTAAAAAGCGCTATATAAATAAAATTTGATTGATTGATTGAACGCTCTAGGACTGTGTTCTTTGTGTTATCCCTACCCCACCACCTGATGCAACAAATGAAAAGCTTATTTCGTAAATAAGTTGAATTAGGTGTGCTAGATGAGGTAAAGCACTTAGTTTAAACAAAACATACATTCATATACAGCTTCTAGGACCATTCAGTCCAAGTACAATTTACCTGTTGTACCCTCCGAATCAATTATTTAATTTCCCTGGGAATCAGTAAGAACCAGGGATTCATCACGTCCAATAACATTTTTCACCTTCCCCAGTATCCTGCTACCATCCAACACGTCTGCAATATGTACAGACCTACAAAATTGAAATAAAGAAAATGTATAACTATTACAGAAAACATAGCACGTAACATCGCTGTAGGATACTATTCAGTTAATACCAACAACTAGTAAATAATTATTACAATAAGGTACCTTTGAAAGGGTCGAGGTGATGCTCTCGCTCTTGGAGAACCAACAGCCGCAGAGGTAGCAGGTGGTCGCTGAAATGTAAATCAGCTCTGAGTTGAGCTGCTATTGCCGACCACACTTGGTCCTGGCTCCGCGGTATTGACCAGCGACCGTATATATATATATATATATATATATATATATATATATATATATATATATATATATATATATATATATATATATATATATATATATATCAGTAGCGAACCGTGACCTTTAAACCTGGGCCCGCTACCCCCCCCCCCCCCCCCCCCCCCGAAAAAAATTGTTTCCTTTCTTACTAAACTGCAATAAAGAATAAAGAAAAACAGACGACAGTACAGCTTTAAAAACGCAATAAACAATAATATCTGTACTAGATAACGTCTTAAGCAAAATAAGTTTCCAAACAAAAAAAGGTTCACAGATCCGTGGTTCTCGGAAGCGGAATATGTAAACAGCGCGCACGAGGACGTCAAAGGGATGAATCGAAACTAGCTAGCGGTGGTGCTAACGACAGCTAGCGTCGCCACAGCGGGCGGAAATTATCATACAGTTAAGCCCGCCCACTAAGAGAGAAGATATGATTGGTCAATTTTGCTGTCATTTGAAACTGAATTATAACTGCCAGGCCCTCTGTAAACGAACAGCAGGCGTCCTGATAGGGGGAGACACAGGCTCACAGGCTTCCACTTAACCCCTCACCTTCCAACACAGATTGAATAGACACGATTGAATAATTTATTTGCTTATATTCTTGTAATTGTTTAGATGTCGATTGTCAAACTGTAAGTAGATAAAATAAAATTGGATAATTATTTAAGAATATTTTAGGCCCTCTGAGAGGGCGTAGAGGGCCCTGACGGTTCCCCACTGATATATATATATATATATATATATATATATATATATATATATATATATATATATATATATATATATATATACAGTGGTACCTCGAGATACGAGCTGCTCTATATATGAGCAATCCAAGATACGAGCACCGAGACGAGCAAAATTTCTGTTCGACACCCGAGTGCACGCTCGAGATACGAGCATGAACCACTAGGTGGCAGTACAGTACTATATGGAAAAAAATAAATCATTAATCAGCTCAAAGACACACTCAAACGCTTTTCTTTCTCTCCCTCCCCCACAACCTTAGGTTCAAAAACACAAACATACTTGTATGTGCGGAGATGACGTCATTTAGCGCGTTCTAGCAGCCAATAGCGTTTTTTTAATTCTTGAGGTGTTGGTAAGGTCGACTCCTGTACCCGGTCATCACAGCCATTCGCACGTGTGCTTTGCAACGAGTAACAGTACGTACGGTGTATACAGTACAGTATTTCAATACTACAAACGTTTTTTGTAGTACTGTAATAACTATTTCTCCTACATTTATTTTATTGTTTAATTATACATGTTGCGTGTGCCTTCATTAATAAAGAACATGTCTTTTTTTCCACATTTACGCTAGTTTTGTGACTTTTTTAAGGACCGGAACCAATTACAATACTTTACATTGTTAAATTGCTTCGAGAACCGAGCAGTTCGAGATACGAGCACGGGTCTGGAACGGATTAAACTCGTATCTCGAGGTACCACTGTATATATATATATATATATATATATATATATATATATATATATATATATGCGCACTGCAGGGTTGCCAACTTTTGACGGGTGTTATATCGCCGGTGGAAGGCGCCAGAGCTAGCGAACTAGTAACGTATTGAATCATATATGTGGATCTGAGGTAAATAAACTGGATATTTTTTTTCGGCGTGAGATATCGGAAGTGTGGCGTGAGAGCGTGTGAAAACGGTCAAATGCGTGAGTTGGCAACCCTGGCACTGTCGTGGGCGCAGATTTTCCTCTTCTCCAAACGTTGCTCTTTAGTGAACCCTGGCGGGGTTGGAAAAGAAGAAAATTATAAAATGATTTTTTAAGTGTCGATACGAGCTACTTTCGTAAGTTTTACCAACATTTTAAGTGTCAACGTAACCAACGTAACTTGTCAACGTAGCCAGTTACTTTTCTTTATTGTTTTGTGACAGAAATGCCTTAGAAGCCAGTTTGAGATGCAGTTAGTAACTAATTTAAACCTGAAAGAAACCATTGTTGAGTCTAAACTTTAGAAGCACGCCTAATGGTAAACTGTCCGACCTGCTTTAACACTATTCCAGACCTTTATGTTGAAGGTCACGTTTCTTCTGGCGTGTTGCCATGATGGACTGTGTTATGGTTTATGGAGAAACTGGTGTACTCAACTTTTACTGCGCACAACAGCCATGCGAATTCGGAGTGTATCTAGTGTTTCTATGTGCGGTATTTCTATATGTAGTGTTTCTTACTCGGTTTTTCACCGTGGCTTATTTCGGACTATATGTGGTGTTTCTAACTCGGTTCTTCAGCGTGACTTGCTCACCAGTGTGAAGACCAACGACAGGAGGTATTGTGTGGCTAGGTCGTAGGCTTAGGTGTGTCCTGTTTTTTACAAGGGCGAGGTTGTGGTGCGTTATGAATTACACATAAAGAGTGTGTGCTCTGTAGGACTTGCGCCCCTGTAACTAAAACCAGCCATCGTGTTTTTAAATTAAATCCGTACGCTGGGCGTATAACTGGTTAGATCATCTCATCATTTCCCGAATGGGCAGGGATGCTTGTCAGCTAGCTCGCCATGCTAATTATTCAACTTTAGCCTTTGAAAGAACTCGTTATCTTTCGCTATGTAGGCTGGGTAGAGCTATCTAACTACCTAGGTGTGGATTCAAGTTAATATATTACCAAAAGCAACAGGTAAGAGCACTTGTAGTTTTTGGCACGTTTGTAAACTTGTAGGATTTCGAGAAGTTTCTCGACGTTTCTGCGTCTCGAAGTCGTCTCGCGCGCTAAGCTAGCTCACAGATTCGTGCTAACCTAGGTTAGCAGTTCGCGCTAACAACTTAGCAGCTATCGACTCAGCTCATATTGATTATTGTTAAGTCGTTAGTTAACACTCTCGTCGTTTCATTTGCCCTGTGATAAAAAACACTGTTGCGTTTTTGACATTGATGCTTGAGGCATAAATGCACTTGCAGCTACTTAATAAGTATTAACATTTTTCAGCCATAATTTTGCATACAGGCAATTCTTTATGTTTCAATACTGCTACAATTGACCATTGTCTTTCCAAAGATGAAATAGACACACACACACACACACACACACGTGTATATATATATATATATATATATATATATATATATATATATATATATATATATATATATCATGCATATGTTTCAGGTTGCTGTTGGATATAGTTCAACAAAAATTAACAGGAAAATAGTACAAGACATCCAGATTTCCTTTCCAAGTGTTGTAGAAACAAGACGTCTTCTCAAAAAGTGGAGGTCCTCACCGAGGGCGTGTGGAGGTCTTTCTACTTCTACCATGGGTTAGTCATGCGTGTCAGGGTCGCTGCTAGGACTCTTGCCGAAATGTTTATTACACTCAGAGGGGATAACTAGTCACGAAGCTTCCTACACGCACTATAAATAAGGAACATGGGTTCTCTTCTGGTAATGGCATTGCAGTCTGGTGTTACAAAGCATATTCAGATAAATTTCATGACGAAATTGTGGTACCCCTAATTATGATACTTCTTATACCCCTGTACTTGCCTGCAAATGCAGAAATGTTTACTTATTGCGAGGGATGCACAAAGGACGTACAGTATATTCTGGCAATTACTGAATTTTGAGCATTCCATCATTAATATTGTAATATGCAAATGAGCCTTCTAACAAATTACATTATTGTGTGTGTTATGTATCTTGACTAGTACCAGCACTGACATCATCCAGCAAATGCACAATAATGTTAAATATTTAAATTTAACAACAAGGCCTTCAGCAATTAGTTTAAGATATATAGCAATATGATAACTGGACTTCTGTCCAGTCTGTCTTACACTCTTCATGGCTGGAGTGATGATTAGCTGGATAGTTTCTCTGACTGCATTTCTGATTTTTGCTTTATAAACATTCTTGTTTTTAAGATATATGTTTACTGCTTGCTTTCTGACATCTGCTCATTCTGTTTTTAGCTCGTCTAGTCAGACTGCAGAAGCATGGCTCCTCATTTCACACTGCTGCACACATTGTTATAAACAATTTCAGAAGATCACTGTGTTTGAACCAGAGACACGGGCTCTGTTCGAAATAGACTACTACATACTGGATACTGCATACTGGACTCAGTATATACTGGATACTGCATACTGGTCCTCGTAGTAGTATGCAGTACAGTTTCCAGTATGCGACAAAAGCAAAGCATACTACGGGGTCACGTGAACGTAGCGTTGCATGATGGGATGCAGTACACCACGAAGACAGCTCTGTTCGCGTACTGGCATATTTTGCGGAAGTAGTAGGTCATCCGGGTATGTTTCGCGTACTGGAAAATTTCATTTTGGTCACATACTGCATACGGCATACTGATTTGGTGCTCGATCAGTACGCCAGTAGTATGTAGTAGGCTATTTTGAACACAGCCCGTATATACAAGTGGACTGGACGACACGAGTGAAAAGTGAAGCCTCCATGAGTCAGCTGCCCTCTAGTGGCTGGCTGCAGTACAACTTTTAACCCCGCCCATTCCCATGTAAGTGAACGGGCAGGACGAGAAACTTTGAATTTTTATTACACACAAAATTTTTTGAGCAATTATATTTAGTCAATTCTATAACACCCCATTGCGTTAGTATCTCTCCCAGTGTTTTTCTCTATGATAAACAGATTTTATAGAAGTTATTAAGTGTTATTTAAAGGGGTGTGGCGATAAGGTGATTGACAGTTAATAGCTGCGTTGGTTGACATCTAATACCAGACGCTCAAACGTGAACGCGCTCAACATCAAAACTCTCGACAGCAGAACTCTCGAGAGCAGTATTAAAGCCTTTTACCTTTGTTTATTTTGTAAAACGTCAAAAGTTTCTATACTGGTGGGCGTATACTAACGAATGTCGTGGCAGAGATACTGTCCTGCCTACCGGTTCTAACGCGCATGCTCTGGCTCCAATTTTCAAGATGGCAGCATCTGTGCGGCCATCTTGGTGGCTTCAAAAACTCACAATGGGAGTCAACGGTGACATACCGTCTATTATATATATACGGTCAATGGTTTGAACCTAGGATGTGTGCATATGGCCATCACTGTTACAGTGGAATAAATCTTTTCTTTAGTTGTTTGCTGAAGAGTCTGCAACGCCTAGCATAGCACAGCAGACTATGATAAGAGTGAATAAAGATCAGATAACTACTTCCAGCTGGAGGTAATGCTCTCTTGCTAGCTTGGATCAACAAAACCTGCAGTCTTGAGTATTTCTGAAACTTTGTCTTTTCTTGGGGCACAGAACCTTTTGCACATGTGGCGTCCATCCAAGCAGGTCCATCTCACTCATCCTATAGTGAGAGTGTTTTCCCTCTGCCACCCTTCTGCTCCATGCTCTGATATACGTAAGCCTAAAAGCACATGGCCATCTGTTCTAATGGTGCAAATCCATTTGGACATGTATCTGCCTTTTGGGAGGCCACCTTGAGAGTGAAGTAACATGACCACAAATCTTGTTTGGCTGGGAAAACAGTCATCCTCAGGGCACGGTGGACTGCACAGCCGTTAATAACAGCCGAGGTGTCCACGGCTTCCTGAGCAGATCGATCTTCAGCAGCACCTTCTCCTACACCTTCTCCTTCTGTCCTGTAGCCCTCTCTGTGCTTTCACCCAGAACCTGGAACATGCAGCTGATTCTAGAACCAACCAGTCCTGTTCTGTCAGTGATAGCGCTAGCTTACCTGCTTGCCGTCCCAAGCTCCGCCTCCTAATGTCTACCTGCTGATGGAGCTTATCACCCATTACCTCATTATCAGCACCGACATCACCCTTCGTTTTCTCTTAACTTTAGCAGCATACAGCGTGTGTTAATAAGCACAAGGCTGTGCTACAATACCAATGCATCTAGAAATGCCCTCAGAATAAGCAGGGAGCTGGTAGCCTTTCTAGGTGCCTGTATTCCAGTTTTAACTGGCAGTGGAATTAACAGCTTGTGAACCAATTATCTTTTTAATATGTAAAACATATTCAGTGCTAACTACTTCATGTCAATCTCCATTTGCCCTGAGGTCTGCCTGGAGGAGCTCTTATCCAGGGCAATCCTCAAAAGTGCTTTGTCACCAACTAATAAAGTAGGCCTATATACTAGCCAATACAGTAGGACAGAGTCAAAAATACAATTGAATGAACTAGAATACAGCTAAAGAAATGACAAAAAAGTACTATATCAAACAGCAAATTGTTGGGATTTCTTCTCCAGACCCAGATGGGCCCCAACACTGCCCCGATGAACCGATTGGTTTTGACTGAGTGACCCAAGCAAAGGCTTAACACCAAGTTATTTTCAAATAAATTTATATAGAATAAAAGCAAGTACAAAATAGCCAAAGTATATGTGGTACAAACTCTCCAGTGCACTGGTGCTAGTTTGCTAGAATTCTACCTAACCCAAGTGGATCTCAGCAGCGTCCGAGCGAAGAAGCCCCGTGCTAAGCGATGTCCTCCCTTTCATACTCTTTCTCTCTAAGTTTCGATAATATACAGTGAGAGTGGTAGGATATTGTGCTCCGGGGGAGGGGGGGGGGGGCAAGAACAGCAGACATACATTGGAATATGGAAACATGTCAGTAACTAAATTAAAATGTAGTCTAATAAAAATGTAAACAGTTTCAGAATAGCCATGGTTTCATATGTCACAATCCTAATGGCCCAATCCCATCAATTTAGGGTTGGGGGTTTCCACATCATTAGCATAATCTTTAATACAAGACACATCAGTAATACTCACTACACATAGCAGTGTAATCCTGAGTTTTAATTGAAATGCTCCACCCATACATGCAAGTTTGAGGAGAGGAGTTGTTTCCTCTTTAACATTTGAATATTGCCATCTTCCCAGCATGGTTGGAAATTAGACCTACACTTCAAACCCATTGTCAATGATTGCACATTATGTATAACATGTTTAACAATCATTGTTAACAACAAACTTGCAGGGAAATACATTAGAATAAAAATAAATCTACCCATAAAGTATCCAAATGTTTGTGTAAATGATATATCAATAGAAGTTTACCAAATTGCAAGTGTACATGTACACAAAAATATTTAATTTTGAGCTCAAACTTGCATGTATGAGTGAAGCATTAAAATGTAGGATTACATCACTGTTTTGGGTGTTGTAGTTTCATATTGGTACTCCTTTGCTTCCATTTTAGAATTCTCAATTGCAAAGTTATAAAAAAAAAAAAAAAACACATATCCTATGTATAATCATATGTCATTACACTGCTCTACCGTTAGCACTTTTGACAACCCCAAAATCCTGTGAAGTTTTCCATCCGGATAATTTGATTGTGTTTAGCCATCATTGTTTAACTTCACATTGTGAAACATCTAGCATATTCCATTTTGGTGTACACCCCCCATACTCAAACATCTATTTCTGGGCCGCGAGCTGTTTTGAAAAGTGTTTTTTTTTTTATGTTTTTTTTTTTTTTATCGCGCTCTTCGCTCTTATTTTGAAATCACGCACCGCAATCTCAAGACGATGCTGGGGATTGCCTCTATTGCAACAACAAACAGATAGCAGGCGCCACGCCCCCCCGGTGTACACAGTGGTCGAAAGATAAGAGATGAGAAAAACAACATAACTAACATGTTGGCTTGTTCTCAATGTGCACCCAAGATCAGTGGACAGAACAGAGTCAAGCTTCAATATAAATAGTGGAAATACTAGCTTTTGTTTTACAAATAATCTGATGGCATTCTCTCAGAGTCTCTGATACTTTGGAAATGTATGAAGGTTCACATTTGGTCATTTTGCAGTTTTACAAGTGCACACAGCACACAGCGGGGCAGTCATGGCCTGGCGGTTAGGGAACTGGTCTTGTGACCGGAGGGTTGTGGGTTTGATTCCCAGACAGGCCATGACTGAGGTGCCCTTGAGCAAGGCACCTAACCCCAACTGCTCCCCGGGCGCCGGGCTGCCCACCGCTCTGGGCACGTGTGATCCACAGCCCCCTAGTAATCACTAGTGTGTGTGTGTGTGTGTGTGTTCTGACTGCACAGATGGGTTAAAAGCGGAGGACAAATTTCGATTGGGGTGTAAAAAATCACAATTGACAAAAATATGGCACTTTTTTTTTTTTTTTTTTTAAAGCATGTCTGTGACATTATTTTGAAAGTAGGCAAAGCCTGGAAAATACTACACTTGGTTCATCTGATGTGTCTTGTATTAAAGATTATGCTAATGACGTGGAAAACCCCACCCCTAAATTGATTAGGATTGTAATGTATGAAACTATGAGAGTAGCAGTGGTAAACTTCATATCTAAATCTAAATTCTTAGTCATGGTGTTGACTGTTTCTTTCTCACGATTTGTCTTCTAGCATATACAATACACCCCATGGACATGTTTACTAGGTTTTTAAAACTGCATCCTTTTGACTTTTAAATGAATGTTTCTATTTAATCCATTGTATTATTTTTTCATTTCGCCCTAGTGGCATTAAGCCGTACTGGCTGTGTTAAGTAGCATTAACAGGCTGCTTGAGCAAATCTTTCACCAAAGACCTCAAAATGGTGACTGGTCACATTCCATTTTGAAAGATTTAAGCAAACCTAAAGCATTACACAGGCTGTACATATGAAACATGTAGGCTACACATCTCTCACACACTGCTTAGTAGAGATAGCCCTCTGTGAGGTGGTTGGTCCAAAGTCTCTTCTAGTTGATGTATGAAACTGATAGACAGAAGAAAAACTTCAGTCTTATCTGTCAAACAACAGTTGTTAAAAATCCACAGGGAACTAATGAATTAACATTAGTTAGCATTAGCACTAGTTTTACTGTTGAGTCTCTGGTTTGTCGTTGCAGGTCCCCTGTTGTAATGCTTTCCACCAAGGTTACCCCGAGTGGGGTAACCACGCAAAAGATCAGCAAAGGAATCACCTTCTACGTAAACGAGTGTATGGTGCCACCTGCGTCTACTGGCCCAGCAGGCCGACCCAGACCCCTGCTGCTGATGCTGCCCTGGCTGGGCTCCCACACAAATGCTCAGGCCAAGTACTTTGAGATGTACCTCAGAGCAGGCTTCGACGTGCTGGTCGTGGAGAGTAACGTGAGCACGTTCCTCTGGCCTCGCTGGGGGCTGGAGTACAGCCTGCAGCTCCTGGATCTCCTGGAGAGCGAGCGCTTCTCTCGGCAGGCCCTGCTCATCCACGCCTTCTCCATTGGGGGATACACATTTGCCCAGTTGCTTTTTCACCTGTCCAGAGATGTGGAGCGATACCGGGGCCTGACCAATAGGATCCAAGGACAGATCTATGACAGCCTGGTGATAGGTTCTCTGGAACACATGGCAATCGGTATGAAAGGAGTGACACAATGTGCAGTTTTATTTGTTTGCCATTCATCGTTTGGTAGATGTTTAGGTTAAATGCACCTAATTGCATTAGCAATAAAGATGATAATGTTGTAGTGTGGAATGTGTGTGTGTCTGGATAATTTATGCTGATCTTTTCTGTGCTTTTGTTGCAGGTGTAAGCAGAAATGTGTTCCCTCGTTTTGAGACTCTTGTGAGATGTACTAGCCTCCTGTATTTCCAGGTCTTCAAACGCCAGACAGTGGACTACTTCAACACAAGCATTGATGCGTTCAGGAACACGCCTGTAACAGCACCTGCACTTTTCTTCTCCTGTGACAATGATGCACTGAGTGACCCAGAGAGTTTGCAGGAACTGCAAGAGTACTGGAGGAGGAGGGGCATTACAGTGGTGAGCAAGAGGTGGGCGGAGTCAATTCATGCTGGTCATCTGCGTGTTCATCCTCAAGAGTACCTGTCCTTCCTGGATAACTACCTGTGTTCTCTGAAGATGACTCCTCTCAAGGCTAAAATGTGATTTAAATATGCATGTGAAGTCGTTGTCTAAGACCTATTTAAGCCAGCATCGTAGTCACTTGGGGTTTACTTTTAAAAACTTCACTTACAAAAGTCCATTATGTATTTATCATAGTGCCTTCGGCTATCTGTAGCCTACTGAATTTATGATGTTTTGTGATACTTGAGTAAAATAATCTGGGGTGTTTTTTTTATTTAGCACTAATTTTGTATTACATGTATGTTTCGAATGACAGATCCAATAAATAAAGAGTTTCTGTAAACCTTAAACAGTGAGCACAATAAAGTCAGAATCAGTTGGATAAGGTAATAAAGTAAAATGAATTTATTAAGCAAGTATGGATTAATCCAGAGATCTCCGTTACACACACACACACACACTCAAGAGCGTCTGCAAACGAGAGCTAATTCCCCCCACTGAGCTCTCATCTCTTATATTCTAGTTCATAAGCACACAAGGTGTTAACGAGGTGAACATGAGGTGATTAAAGCACATGATTGGATGAACTTGACATAAATCACACATGATTTGACAAATGTATATTGGCCTCTCCCTGCACGCCCCATCCACGCTTGGTGAACTCATGATGGTCTGAGAGCCGACGTGGCCACTTCCATGTTGAGATTAGGAGACCGGCTGGTGTCTCCATCGAAGTCAGTTTAGGAACATCAAATTCCCGGAATGGGCCGAGGACGTCCAGTGGTAAGACAACACAATTCTAAGGTACTAACCATACCAGACTCTGAATAGCTTAAGTATCCTACTTACAAGATTAACACATATATAGGTAAAAAGCTCTGGCTTATACATCCATCATGTGACTATAATTTTAACATATACTAATAAAGCATAGCATCAAGGAAAATGTTAAAATTTCCACCACGCGCGTGAAACGCTGAGCGTGTGCGCGCTTGCTGCAGTGGGCTCCGGTGCTGTGGGCGGCGCTGTTGTTCGCGGGCGCCGCCTGTCGGCCAAGCAGAGCAACAACTTCCGCTCCTGCTAAAACATGTCAGCCTCGTAGAAAAACGTGTGCAATGTGGGAATGTTTACAGTGCTGGGAAATTGTAATGAATGCTGACCGTTTGGCGCTGAAAGACTTGGTCAGGCAAATGAAGACGTTTATCTAGCTGTGTAGCTACCTCACTAGTTTGCTGACACCAAACGTAACCATCTAAGAGGCCAAGTTCGCTTTGCTAGCTAACTGGCTAAACCGAAGCAGCCCGAGTTTGGACCCAGTCGCGGTTAAGCAGCTAGATCAGGTTAGTCGGAATTAATCTGGCCACAATGTCACCAGTCACATTATTTGTGCGAAATTTACCCTCCTCGGCATCCAATGACCACTTGGAGGAAATATTCTCTGATGTTGGACCAGTGAAGCACTGTTTCGTGGTCCGAGATAAAGGTGAGTGAGCACCAGTGTGAACATTATAAAGTTGTAATTAATTATAATTATGTAATAGTCATATTTGTTATTAAGTCCTAATTAGATGTAATAACTTAATAACTAATATGATTATATTATAATTAGGTATAATAATCTAATATTAGTTATAAAGTTATGATTATTTATCATCATCAGTGATGTGGCTTTGCCCCTTACATTTGCAGATTTGCAGACACTAGAGAAACGTAGTGGGCTACAGAGTTAATGTTCTTTATTTATTTTTCTACTCCTACTACGTGCCCGTTTCTGCACTGTTGCCTTTCAGCAGTGGGCCTCAGTGGAGATTTGCTGCTTCTGGGTGAAGGAGCAGGACGTGTTCATACAACCCATCTTTAACCTGCTTTCTTTCCAAAGGCTCAGAAAGGTGCCGTGGTATTGGCTATGTCACGTACTCCATGGCAGAAGATGCCCAGCGAGCTCTGACAGAAATTAAAAACTACGACGGACAGAAAATATCTGTGGTACTGGCAAAGAAAAAAATTTTTGAAAAGAAGAAAGGAAAGAAAAACAAAGGTATACACTACAATATACTTACGAATATTAAATATTGGATATTATAGGTCCATGTGCTTATGTGGAATCTGTTTTTGACCAGTGTAATTTCTTTTGAAAAATCCTCACAGATCCAGAAGACACTCCACAAGAAGGCAACAAGGAACCATCAGAGATTAAAAGTCATGAAAAACCGAAAGGCATGAAGAAGAAAAAGCTTAAGGCCAGACTTATAATTAGAAATCTTAGTTTTAAAGTAAGTGTGGGATGGTAAATGTTAACTGTTTGATTAATGTGAATATAATTCTAGAGCTGATCCTAATAATGAATAAAGAAATGTAATTTTCCACTTTGTTTTGGTCAAGATGAAACCATGAAATAAGTAAAAGGTTATTTTGGGGTGTGGCTTTTCCTCTTCATCTCTGGTCCTGTAAACTATATGCTCTATAATTAGCACTTTATTTATTCACTGTTTTTAATCTTACATATTTTATTATATTTTTTATTGTGTTTTATCAGTGTTCTGAGGATGATCTCAAAAAAACCTTCTCAAAGTTTGGGACAGTCCTGGATGTGAACATCCCTCTAAAACCAGGTATAACTCCAGATCCCAAACCTGGGACAGATGTTTAGCATTGGTGGTTTGGTGCGTCACACTGCTCTGCAGCTCTAGATCCCTTTGATTTCATGATGGCCCATTTTACATGGACACTGCAAGCTGCCGCGTCTTGCATGCAAACCGATGAAATCACAGTGTACTGTGTTTGTGTAGATGGGAAGAAACGAGGTTTTGCGTTCATCCTGTTTAAAAACATGCTTGAAGCAGGAAAAGCTCTTGCAGGAACAAACATGAAGGAAATTAAAGGTGAGTTTCTCCACACCAAAACGCTTGTTCCCAGCCTTGGTGTCCTCTCGTGTGCCCGGTTGTCCTCATAAACATCACCTGCTCTGTGTCACCTCCTCCCGCAGACAGGAAGGTTGCTGTGGATTGGGCCGTCCCTAAAGATAAATTTGTTGCAAATCAGCCAGGTTCCACCTCAGGTACCCATGAACCTTTAATGTATAAATAGATGTGCAGAATGTTTGTTTGTGAACTGATCGTGGATGTTGGCTGCAGGACACGAAGATAAAAATGGGAACTTGAAGAAATGTGAAGCAGACCAAGAGTCCAGTGAAGCGGGAGATTCTCCAGAGGAACTGTAAGTGCTGGCGTGGTGTTCTCACAGAGCTGTGGCAGCTATAATGTCACATGCTAGCAAGCATTTAGGCCACAGGCTCCAAAAATCACTGAAGTACTGAACATTACTCCCGTTTCAATTGCTGCCAGGTCTTGTCATTTATATCACCTGAAGTTGTCCGTGTTTGGCTGCTTTTAGGTGGGTCGGTGTGTTTGCGTGATCTTACAGCTGTATGATGATGCTCTTTGATCTTAAGGGCCACAAGGCAGCAAGAGGAGAACAAACACACAGAGTCTGATCCAGAGAACATGTCATCTGATGAGGATGATGATGATGATGATGATGAGCAGGACCCTGATGTAGACAGTGAAGGCGAAGAGAATGAGGAGCATTATGATTCTGAGTCTCAGGAAGCAGACAGTGATGATGGAGACGACGATGATGATGATGTCGACGTTGAAAAAAGTATGAATTATTCTTTAAACGATTCATTGCCACTCGGTCTTGCATTTTGGTTTTTATTATACTCTTGTCTGTGCTGTTGATTGTGGCTGCAACTCAGTGGTTTGTCTGTTTGTTTCCAGCTCAGAAGAAGAGTAAGAATCCCCTCCCATCAGATGTAAAAGAGGGAAGAACCGTTTTCATCAGGTTAGCATCGTTAAACACCTCTGATGAGCAAGAACAAACAGAACATCTCCAATATAAGTCAAGTCTAAACAGATTTAAAGAGATCTTCATAACACAGGGTTGACATGCTTTTAGGTGTCCACTGTTTGTCTTAATGTTATTATGTGAATATTGTAGGAGCCAGTGTGTAAAGATGTATGTATGCTGACATCTGCCCCCTAGTGGCTATGTCTGGTCTCTTAAATTGGCAAGTGTTGATGGCATCATAACTGTGCTGGGTGTAGACATGTAAAAATCAACATGAACTTTATTATTAATCAGGCCATGCAACACAGAGGATCAAAATGATGTTTCCCCAAATTCCAGTGTGCAGTAATACAATAAGTGTAGCACATCTACAGTTCTCCAGAACTGAGAGAATCCTTTAATGCTTTGTTTGTTTTGGTTTGTTTCATTTGCTTTATTAGAAGGATTAGAGTCAGTGTGTGTGAGGATTTCTGCAGCAGGTCCCAACTTGTCATGGCGTCTCCAAAAGCAGATAAGATCACGAAAGCAGACAACGTAGTAACCAGACATTAAAAAAGAAATCAACCTGAATAATACTGTTAGTCCAAATCAGTTAACACTCATTACTCCTGGTGATATAACGCAAATGAGTGAATAGAAAAGGCAAGTTTTTAATAAACCCATCTGATCTGAGTGTGCTTTATGGCGTAACTGATGAAACATCTTGTGTCCTGTGATCGTTCATTTTCCCATTGCTTTATGGCCCGTTTTGAGAGTGGACCCTTCTCTCTTAGGAACCTGTCCTTTGACGCTGAGGAGGAGGGCTTAGAGGAGGTCTTGCTGCAGTTTGGAGAACTGAACTACGTGCGGGTGGTGCTCCATCCTAATACAGGACTCTCAAAAGGTTGGTGGACTCGCAGAGCACTTTATCCACAATCTTCTCATCCTCACACCTCCTGTGGACAAAGTCCTGTTACTGGAGACGAATGCCTGGAGACCCGAGACTGGTCCTGGTGTGTCTTTGAGGAGCAGATCAGCTGATGGTCTCTCTCTCGGTCTCTCTTTCTCTCTCTCTCTGTGTCCAGGTTGTGCTTTCGCCCAGTTCAAGTCTAAAGAAGCGGCAGAGAGATGCCTAGCGGTGGCCCAGGATGAGTCTGAGGTACGTCCCGTCGACCCCCCTCCTCCCCCCTCGTGTGCGCGCGATCTCTGCACTCTCCTGTGCCGACTGTGCTGCCTTCTCCACCTTGCAGGCTGGGGGGCTACACGCCGACGGCCGTAAGCTGAACGTGATGCTGGCGGTGAGCAGAGAGGACGCGTCCACGCTTAAGAGCAAGACGAAGAAAACCCACAAAGGCTCCCGGAACCTCTACCTCGCAAGAGAGGGCTGTGAGTGCTGCCCTGCGCCTGAGACATGACCTCTGACCTCTGCTCTGTGTCCTGTGTGCTGCTAATGACACTTCAGGGTTGCACAGCTCGGAGCAGTATGTGACATATTCACATCCTCCATCCGATGCCACTCTTACTCACCTGGTTGTTCTTGTGCCCTTCTGCGTGTGTCCACACCCAGTGATCCGTGCTGGAAGCAAAGCTGCAGAGGGAGTGTCTAACTCCGATATGGCCAAAAGGACAAGGGTAGGCGGGTTCTGCTCCAGCGGCTGGTTCTGTTCAAAACAATTAAGTCTTGTTTCACTGCTACTGTGTGCTACAAGTCTCTTAAAAGCACTTCCAGTTATTAGGTCTGTGGGGATAGAGTACATTAATGCTTCCTGTGTTGTGGCTGGGCGTTACAACTGTGTGTGTGTGTGCGTGTTTGGCCAGTTTGAGGATCTGAAGAGGGCAAAGCTGAAGGACGTGAATGTGTTTGTGTCTCAAACGCGCCTCTGCGTCCATAACATGCCAAAAACCATTGACCATCACAAGCTGCTACGACTTTGTAGGTCTGCAGCAGGTGGAGGCAAAGGGGTCCGCATCACCGAGGTAAGAATCCCATACACCACACACATACACCACACGCATATAAACACACCACACACATACGCCACACACACGCACACACGTCCCCTATCCACAAGACATACATTAACCATAAAAATATATATACACACGCATACACATATACACCACACGCATATATACAGTCATGGCCAAAAGTTTTTAGAATGACACACACATTATATTTTCACGTGATCCGCTGTCCTCTGGTTATGTGTGTTTGTTCAGATGTTTTTATCACATACAGAAACATATTTGCAATCATATTAGGAGTAACAAAAGCTTTTACTGACAGTTAGAATGAGTTAATGCAGCAAGTCAATATTTGCAGTGTTGACCCTTCTTCAGGACCTCTGCAATTCCCCCTGGCATGCTCTCAATCAACTTCTGGACCAAATCCTGACTGACAGCAGTCCATTCTTGCACAATCAATGCTTGCATTTTGTCAGAATGTGTAGGTTTTTGTTTGTCCACCCGTCTCTTTGATTGACCACAAGTTCTCAATGGGATTAAGATCTGGGGAGTTTCCAGGCCATGGACCCAAAATCTCTATGTTTTGTTCCCTGAGCCATTTAGTTATCACCTTTGCTTTATGTTTTTTCTGGAGAGAAGTGGCTTCCTTGCTGCCCTCCTTGAGACCAGGCCTTGCTCCAAGAGTCTCCGCCTCACAGTGCATGTAGATGCACTCATACCTGCCTGCTGCCATTCCTGAGCAAGCTCTGCACTGCTGGTAGCCCGATCCCACAGCTGAAACACTTTTAAGAGATGGTCCTGGCACTTGCTGGTCTTTCTTGGGTGCCCTGGAGCTTTTTTGGCAACAATGGAACCTCTCTCCTTGATGTTCTCGATGATGCGATAGATTGTTGACTGAGGTGCAATCTTTCTAGCTGCGATACTCTTCCCTGTTAGGATATTTTTGTGCAGTGCAATGATGACTGCACATGTTTCTTTAGAGATAACTATGGTTAACAGAAGAGAAACAATGATGCCAAGCACCAGCCTCCTTTTAAAGTGTCCAGTGGTGTCATTCTTACTTAATCATGACAGATTGATCTCCAGCCCTGTCCTCATCAACACCCACACCTGTGTTAATGGAGCAATCACTGAAACAATGTTAACTGGTCCTTTTAAGGCAGGGCTGCAATGAAGTTGAAATGTGGGGGGATAAAGTTCATTTTCTAGGCAGATATTTACTTTGCAATTAATTGCTGTTAAGCTGATCACTCTTTATAACATTCTGGAGTATATGCAAATTGCCATTATAAAAACTGAAGCAGTAGACTTTGTAAAAATTAATATTTGTATCATTCTCAAAACCTTTGGCCATGACTGTACACACACCACTCACATGTACAGACACAAACACCATACACATATACATCACACACACAAACACACACACCCCTACACATGTGTCTATTTAATTTTGTTCTATAAGTTTTATAACAAAAGCCTAAGGAACACAAATGTGTGAATGACACTTTTTTGCTTTAACACTAGATGGCAGCACCAGGTCATGTTGATACAACACTGGGGTTTATTAACTGTGAACTGATTATGACCGTCATTAGACATATTCTGAGTTGAACACCATCCATGTCGCTCCCTTTCCCCCTCAGTGCCGTGTCATGTACGACAGCAAGCCGGTGCGTGGTCAGGTGATGGGGAAGTCGCTAGGTTACGGCTTCGTGGAGTTTGAGCAGCACGAGCATGCTCTCCAGGCACTGCGTCACCTTAACAACAACCCCACCATCTTCACCCCCAACAAGGTCGGTATGGCGCCCATGGGCAGGGCTGGTCACAGCTGGTCAGCATGAATCCTTTGTTTAAGGCTTCTGAGCAGTTAAAGTGACTTTAGTTTGTGGTAAACAGTGGTAGATGGTTCATTCAGAGCTTCGTTGTTTAAATTAGATCGTTACAGAGGGTTGAGAGGTAGCGGGTGCCAGCAGTCATACAGGCGCTCTGGTGCACTGAGAGGTTATTCTC
Organism: Brachyhypopomus gauderio; assembly: GCF_052324685.1. Taxonomy (NCBI): domain Eukaryota; kingdom Metazoa; phylum Chordata; class Actinopteri; order Gymnotiformes; family Hypopomidae; genus Brachyhypopomus; species Brachyhypopomus gauderio. The sequence continues at coordinate 28,034,253 of NC_135212.1, forward strand.
TGCCTGACTGCTAGTACATGTGTATGTACGCGGATGGGGTATTTCAGTGAACAGAAGACCTGTTGGAAGGTTCTTGGAAGCAAAATCCCATATCCCCCCTCCCCATCTCCTAATGCCACAATATCCCGTATTTCCCACTTGGCCAGATGGAATGTTTTCTCGTCCCAGCTGAATGTAACTTCTTGAAAATAAGGTGAATGTTTCCTCTTGGTGATCGTGTCCTTAGCTGAATTCACATCAAGGAATGTTTGTCCTGGAGCTGCGTTTGGGACTGTTGCAACCCTGTTTTTTTTTTTTATGTGCGGCGGCATGTTACAGCTCATCCTGCTGCGGTTTTCTTTCCCCGCCCAGAGGCCCATCGTGGAGTTCTCCCTGGAGGACGGCAGGAAGCTCAAGCTGAAGGCCGCACGCCTCCAGAAGAGCGCGAACAAACCTGCCTCTGGCTCCGCCAACGAGAAGGTGAGGTGCTCTTGAGCAATAAGGTAAAAAGCAGCATCATACCTGACGCACCCCATCCTGAGTTGAATATGATCCCACATACAAACAATAACATAAAGAATCTATTTACTTTAGTTATTTATTGTAGGGCATATTAATTGTTGTGATTAGTAATTAGGAAATCTGTCTAGTTTGCTGTAATTACATTTTCCGGAACAGTGATGAGGGTGGAAAAATGTCTGTACAATGATTTGTGGAGTGTTGTTAAAAATTTACTCATGAGCCTGCATTACCAAGCTATTGTGTTCGTCTTTGTGTTCTTTAAAACTCATCTTTACCTGACAATGTGAAGGATGCAGCTTATCTATTTAACAGGCTGAAATTAACTAAGACACAAATACACCAGTCATTGAAACCTTGAGTAGCATCTTAAGATTGAAATAGTATATTCAATGGGAGAAAACTGGATAACTGAGAAATTAAATACCCTGTTTGTAGAATTAGAATAGGGAGTTAATCCTGGAATAACAGTTTGGCATCAATAACTGTTTGGATGTGTGTATTTGGTCCACAGAAGCAAGCGGCCCAGTCTGGTGGGCTAGACTGTGCGGCTGAGAAGCCTGGGCCCAAGGTTCCGGCGGCGGGCAGAGGCGCAGGGCGGCTGGCTCCCTCCGCACAGACGGACGGCAAGAAGAAACAGCAAGCAGCTGGGAGTGGCCACTACTCTGGGTTCAGGACCACGGCGGAGGTGAAGCATGTGGAGCTGGAGGGGGGCAGGAAGCGACAGAAGGTCCTGCCCATGCCGTCCCACCGAGGCCCAAAGATCAGGTCCTGACTATGATCAGTCTCTCTCTCCCTCTCTCTGCACCTTTCTGCACCAATGTGCTGCGTTGTTAATAAGTGACCTGAGCTTGACCTGTGTGCGTGTGGTGATGTGGCCCAGGCATCGGGATAAAGGCCGGCAGCCTGTCCAGTCTAAGAAAGCGAGAGTGGGGCCGAGCAGGAAGGAGCGGTCAGGAGCCCACCTTCAGGGGCTCGCCCGCCCTCGGGGGCCCGCCCGCCCTCAGGGTCCCGCCCGCCCTCAGGGGAAACCACCAGGAAACAAGAAACAGGTGAACACATTCTTCTGCGTGTGTCTAGTAAGAAGTTACAGTTCCATTTCTAGAATTTTTTTCCGTTTTTTAGGCTGCAACTTGAGCAAAATGGATTTACAAATGTCCTGTTTCAGAGAGTCGGGCCAGCGAAGAAGAAGATGATCCGGAACAAAGAGGCGGACCGCTTTGACAGCCTGGTGGAGCAGTACAAGAAGAGACTCCTGGGCCGCTCCGGTGCTGACGGATCGCTCGTTAAAAAGAACAAATGGTTCAGCTGATTCAGACGTGTGTGTGTTTGGGTGCGTGAGCACATGCCAGAGAAAGACTTTTATTTAATTGGTGTGTGTGTGTTTTATGAAAGGCGAAGCACGCGTGTATATCGCTCTCTTCCCAGCTGTGTAGTTTGGGTGGTGGAACAGGACTCCTCCTTTTTTATGGCACCGGTTTGATCCAACTGTGTTCAAATCCAATAAATAAATAATTTTTAAATAAAGATGGCAGGTTTAATTTGCCTGAATAATTAGCTCTACACATTGCCCATGCATTTAATGGTTGGCTGGTTGCTTTGAGGTCTTCCTCCTCACAAATTCCTTGTGTAAACAGTCAAGTAGTCAACAAACTGCTGCTGTTTAATTGTATGACTTTCTGACTTAAGTGACTGGGAATTGCAGTCCTGTGTTTCTTTTAGTGGTGTTTGTTACTGAAAAGCCTTGCATTGCGTCATGGGTATGATGATCTGCTCTTACCCCAGTTCCTATACGGTTGCTTCAGTGAAGCCCCCTGTACAGTGTGATCACAGTCTTGCATTAGGCTCAGCCTGTCACAGTGACTGTATGAATGACCGCGAGTGTCTTGTGGCCTCCTGTCATGGCTGGGGTTCTCTTAAAGAATTCCTGATTGGGGTGTTTCTCTGTCATTGCAACAACTACAGCTTTACGTTTTTATCTTTATTTCAGTGCATTTGGAGTTGTGAATATAAAAAAATAAGTACTTAAAAATGACATCATAAATTATTTACATATGCAAACAGCTTTAGCTCTTACAATGTCAAAGTATTTACAGAAGAATGCATCAGAAATGCGGATATATGGTGAGTGCGTGTGTGTGCTGGTGATCCAGGTGGGGGAGAAGAGTTGTGCTTCCCGGCATCCGCAATCACGAGTCTTCTGGTAAGATGGTGTGACATCACCGTGGCTGGTAGTGAGATCAGTAGGCAGACTGTGGGTCTGTGCCTATAGCTGGGTTTGCATTTGCATGTATGTGCTTGTGTGTGCATCCGTGTATGAATATTCATGCTCACTGTATTTGCTGTTATATTCTCAGTGGTTTTCTTAACCACATTGACCTTCATGCATTTAAAATACATTATACAAAACTTGGCATAATTTTAAAGACCTATTTGCAAAAAAATAGTTATTTGGTCTATAAATATATGTTTATAAATAAAACCGTATTAAAATGGCAGATGGAGAGATCACTCTCAGCAGGTCTTCAGCTGGTCTAGGTTGCGTGTGAGTTTCTGCAGGTATATCTGCAGTCTGTCCAGAGCCACGTGTCCTAGAGTGATGTGGTATGTGCCGTTGTCCTTCAGGAAGGTCTCCAGCGTCTTCTCTGCGCTGGTCTTGCGATGCGTGCATTGCAGTGACCCTGCCTGGTCCTCCAGGAAAGCCTGCAGGACTGAGACGTCCACACGCAGCTGTCCCGCGTGGCCCTTGGGCAGGCAGCGCAGGACGGTCTGGAAGGTGCTCAAGGTGTCCACCATGGAGCCGAGGCCCACGATGGGCTTGTCGGAGGAGAGCTCAGGCAGCAGGTCCGGACTGTCCAGGATCATCTTATGGAATATCTGGAACTACAGTTGTAGGCACTGGATCAGATGTTTGTACTGTGGATCTATTCAATTTATCCATTATATTATAGATTTTTGCAAATTGCTATTGTTTTTCTTTTGTGCTTCTGTAGCCTAGTGTGCTAACTTCAGCTGAACACATCATCACTTTTGTTTGGTAGATTGGGCATTACCTCATCTTTGTGCCTCTGTATTCTGGTGATGATGTTATCAGCCTGCATCTTCACAAAGTTTTTGACGCTGTCTGCCGGCAGTGGGAGGCTGTGGCACAGTGTGAGCATGCTCACGAGGCAGGAGTAGAGCAGGGTGGGGGGCACGGCCATGTTTCCTGGAGGTGGTTCTGTGCTGCTGCAGGAGTCTAGATCGACCTGCTCAAAACAAACACACATCACATTAACACCTATTTCTGTGAAAGGGGAAGTGCAGGTAGATATTTGTGCAAGGTCAATATCACACTTTCAGCATCTCTCTCTCTCTCTCTCTCTCTCTCTCTCTCTCTCTCTCTCTCTCTCTCTCTCTCTCTCTCTCTCTCTCTCTCTCTACATTTGATCCCTTCTTAGCACCATGCGCTCACCACACTACCAGGTGATGTATAACGTGCTGTCTCTCTCTCTGTATGTGTGTGTGTGTATACACTGTATATACACACTATACTATTTCTCAAAACAAAAAGAAGGAAATGTGATCATATTCATGTAACATCAAATAAAGCTTTTTATTTCAATGGGCAATTTTTCAGTTATTGGTAAACAAAATTCTTTTACTAGAAAAAATTATTAGTAAAATAATTTTTTTTACCAATAACTGAAAATTGCCCATTGAAATAAAAAGCTTTATATGATGTTATATGAATATGATCACATTTCTTTTTTGTTTTGAGAAATTACAGCCCCAAACAGTTAACAAATTATCTTGTTTAAAATTTTTCAGTTTCCAGAACTTAGTATGCTGTCTTATCATCTAACACTATGTTTCCCAAACTCCCAAAGAACACCCTGGTCTTATCTAAACACCTACTGCATAAAACTCCAAAACAACTGCAAAGTAAAGTTGAGTTTTTATCCATTCTGTTCTCTTTTTTAATATATATATTTTTCATTGCTTGCGCTTGCATAGACCACCGACCATGTGGAGCTCTGTTTAACTAATATTCCTCTAGCATGTAGAGCTGTACAGACAGAGAGAGGGCACCTACCTTTAGATGAGAGAGCTGTGTCATGTTTAACCTCCATCAGTGCTGAGGCTTTATAGTTGATGGCCGTTGACTCATCAGTGAATCACCCCAGGCTTTCCTGCCCAATTGTCCCACAGCAGAACAGGGGGAATGGGACAACACCCCCCCCCCCAAAACAACTCACTTTGGGGAAACAGTTTCACTTTCAGGAAATACACACATGTATAAGCTCTTTAAATATTATGTTCAGCTTACAGAGTAGTCCGTGCAGTGTCAGATGTGGTCACTGCGTCTTTTTTTTTTACTCTTTCAAGAACAGGTGATGCTTTTTAGAATGGGTCTAATTCAAACGTGCCAAAGTCATTAAGAAGCATATATCAGGTACTGAGGATTTTGTCCATATTTGTTCTGCAAATGTTCTGGTCAATATTGTGCGTGGAGTGGAATGGTCTCATAGTTATTTTACCTTCTGTGGTGCATGTTTGTGTCAGATGATCTGTCTCACTGAGGGTCTACGGTCCAAGAATGTGCTGTATTAAGATGTTTTCTTGTTTCTGGGCATGAACGTGACTGTTTCTCTAAACTAATCCCCACCCATGGCGTACTCGTTATCACATCTCAAATCTCCAACAAAAACCTTATTATATTAAATCTGCAGAAAAAACAGCAAATTGTTATGTTGGAGTAATGCCTGGTATATGCTCCAGTCTGGACTTGTGGGCGTCCTTTAGGTGTTGCTCTGTGTGTGTGACTCACAGGATGCTGTAGGTCTTGGTGCATAGTACACTGTTGTAATGGGAGCAACCCTTCTGAGACTACAGTGTACGTCATTGGCTCTTCTATCCAGTTAGATAAACGTCATGTTGTGCATTTGCACTAAATTAATTTCTTACAACTGAAGAACTGAATTACTTTTAAATGAGGCAATGCTTTTAAAATATTTACTATAATACTATAATTTACTTTATGCATTTTGTGTATTTAATTTCCGTCTTATTTATCAAATACTATATTTACAAGAATATCGCAGAATATTTCATCAAGGTAGTATTAAGAGTTGTAACATGTCATTAACCACCTATGCAGTTGTTCTATTCTCTTGAAGTGTCACTTCATTTCCTGTTGAGCTTTCTGCTGTAGTGACGCAACAGCTGGGACGGTCACGCTCGCGCATCAGCTCGGGTGCGTAGGGGGCTCGCGCTGTGAGCGCGGACTCGCGTGACGACCGAGCTGGTCGTACGGTGGGTGTGTAGGCCATGGCGAACGAAGTCATCTTCCACAGAGTGAGATGCAGCAGGATCTCATTTCCAGCCCCTCCTCGTGTTGGATGCGCACACACATGCACAGAAACAACAGATACAATTGATCCCGTGAATGAGCTCATTCGAGATACTCAGACGATGAAATACAAGATTTGTGAGTCACGTCTTGTCGAAGAGGAAGAAACGGAATCCGAGTTATCAATATGAAACTTAAAGTCGAATGCATCAAAACACAACATTGGAGATGAGACTCAAATGAAACTTGGAGGAAAACGGCAGGGCCAGAAAGGGAGGACCGACTGTTCTTCATGATTAGGTTACTTGACTGAACAATCACGTTTACTATTTGCAAGAAAACCGGCATTATTTCGGGTCATGAATTTCAAACATTTTCAATCAGACTGACCAATTGGGCAAATAATAATAAACTTTTGGCCAAACGTGGCTGCCGTGCACGTTTAGGTCCGTCGGGTTACGCTCTCCATCCTTATCTTAGCCAACTCCTGCTGCAACACGTGTAGGTCCATGTCTGCAGTCCACCCGTGGCCGTGGAAGATTTGTGCTGAGCATCTTCTGCAAGTGATCAGCCTGTGGCTGCAGGCCCACTGATGGCGGAATGCCCACATCACAAGCTTTTTCTTCGTCTTTTCAGCAGAATAGGTGGGTGACATTGCAAATGGCCACATTACAGTACGTTCGACAACCTCGGTGTTTATCCTGTGATTCACGTTAACGCATAGCAGTGTCAGCATCACGCACCTCTCGGCTCCCAATGTTTATGCTGTGTCAGGATCCTGACAGGCAAATATGAATTACACAGCGATCCACATACACGTTTGCACATGGTTACAGGAATCACAAATGATTCCCGAATGAGGGCCATATTGTCTGGCCATGCCACGGACTTGCATTTTAAGTTACGGGAATACAGAGAAAATATAAGCACAGGAAATGTTGCTATTCCTGTATTCATGGCTGTATTCATGCTCTCATGCTCCTGTGTGTGTGTGTGTGTGTGTGTGTGTGTGTGTGTGTGTGTGTGTGTGTGTGTGTGTGTGAGTATGCTCTGGTGAGATTTTTATTTGCTCTCTAGGGTCCTGTTCTGCTTAGATGGAAGAGACTAGCATGAATCGCACACTAGCGGTGTAGCTTCACATATGCACACATTGATGCAAAGGGAAGTATAGATTTTAGTTTTACGCCGTGGCATTTTTATAATCAATACCATGGCCTTAAATGGACTTGACCATACTCATGGAGCTAGATGTGAGAGACTTTGAGAAAATCATTGGCACAGAATCAGCAGTCCAAGTCTAGCCCATGTTGACACTGGACTCCCAGAGCACTGCCTGGATGGGCTGTTTCTCCAAACTATTACAGAAGCATATCCTGATAGAAGGTGTTTGAGGGGAGAGAACAGAGTTCCTGGCTCCAGGGAGGAAGTTCTCTGCTCAGCCATGGAGACCAGAGCTCTGCTGATCTCTAACTTATTTATCAACCAGTTAGTACATATTCCAGTGTTCCTCACACTGAGGACATCCTGCAAATTGCAAATAGCTTTCTACTGCAATTTTTATTATTGTTGTTGAGTAGTAATATTACTATCCAGTAGTAATGCTGAATTGATATCTAAATTTATAAAACATTGCAAGTACTGTATATAAAACCCTTCAAATAGGCAAATATCATCTATCAAACAATATTGAATAACTATAGTGGCATATGGGGCATATGGTGCTTGTTTCTCAACGCTCAGAGTGTTTATACAAAGCTCAGAGTGAAACCTTCATGTGTAGGTTAGGTAGAAAGGGCTGTTTTGGGACAGCTGTTTTGTCTCTGTCGTCTTGGTCCTTTAAGAGACAGCTGTTTTGTCTCTGTCATCTCGGTCCTTTAAGGGACAGCTGTTTTGTCTCTGTTGTCTCGGTCCTTTAAGAGACAGCTGTTTTTGTCTCTGTTGTCTCTGTGCTTTAAGGGACAGCTGTTTTGTCTCTGTTGTCTCTGTCCTTTAAGGGACAGGTGTTTTTGTATTTGCATTACTGGGCCTGGAGTTTGTCTCGGATTAAATCAAAATATCAGCTTTGTCAGGTGTTAATTTAGGTTTGAAAGACAGGCCAGTAAGATTGCTTTCAGACAGACTCTGTTTAACTCTGTCCATAGTATAGAATGTTATAAATATCTAAAGCCTTCAGAAACTCCACAATGACACATCATGAGATGTGAGAGACCCCAGTGTTAACTGTGTGAACACCATGTGCACAAGAACTAAATGCCTTATTGTCTGACTTTGTGATGCCAGACAATATTATAATAGTATATATGGGCAATTACACAATAATACAATATTACAGTATATAATGCAATATAATACAATATTACAACACTGTAGTAGAGAGGGAAAGACTTGCAGCCGATGTCGTGCTGTCTGAGTGACACTCTGTTCAGTGAAAAGACGCACACAGGTGAGCACCACTGTGTACCTCACGTGTACCTTGTGTGTACCACATGTGTTCCATGTGTGTACCTCGTGTGTACTATGGCCACGGCGCTCTACAGAGCAGCTTGTGTGGGTCTGGGGCCTCTCCGACTCCGCAGGTCACCGAGGGCAGAACACAGCTCATAAATGAACCACAGCAAGGGCGCAGCAGGACACTGTGAGTCTTACACACTTCCCGAGGCAGGACGGGTCGTTTCAGCTCTCTGAGATGGGAGAAATGATCGGAAGCAACTTTTCCATGTCCTGGATTAGAGTGTGTGATTCTTCTGGAACCAGGAAGTGCTACTGGTGACCTTCTCATCATATAACTTTTACGAGTATAGTAATAGTCATAAAACATTTTGACATCAGCCACATGTGAAATTAACAGTCGAACGTAAATGCTTACACACACACACACACACACACACACACACACACACACACACACACACACACACACACAAATACATGTCTTGAGCCTAGAGGATTCCAAGAACAGGCAACATCAGGGGAGTTGTAGGAATGGTAATGAATGTAAACCGTTCTTTCTCATTTGTGCTCTCCTTGTAGTACTTTTATCAAGGAGTACAACCTCTGAATGTGTCGCACTCACTTTCCAGGAAGAAAATATATACTTTATTTTCTGTCATTTTTTATTTAATTAAAATTATCATCTGCCCACAAGCTCTGCACTTCAAAGACACAGCCAAGCACAGCGGGACTTTGGCTTATGGGACTCATCCCATTTCTCCTTATCCACTGTGTGTGTGTGTGTGTGTGTGTGTGTTAGAAGGGCAAAAGCAGCAAATGTTAAACACATGGAAAATTGTGAAATTTAGTGAAATAACCCATTGTGTACTTCTACATCTGAAGATGTCTGTATTACCAGGCAATCTGTCACAAACTATTACTGTAACCTTCTCATTTGGCATTTTAAAAACAAATACAAAAAACACCTCACCACATCTGTGAATGATTTGTCATCTACCAATTGTACCAAAACCAGGAATTGATGAGCAATAATAAGCAAATAATAGTATTTTAAGCACATACATGTTTCAAAACCACAATATTTTAGCATCAGAGGCAATGAAGATTGAGTGTTGGACAATATATCACATGAGCATTGAAAGCAAATGGGCCAAGACCTGGACTGAGCCCATGGACGCCCTGACATGGCCCGGGCAGAATATACTCAAATACTCAAATGTCCATCTGAGGAGACAAGACTTCTTGGTGCTCTCATTCTGTGTAACATATTCTCACATGTTTTGGATTGTCTTACACACAGTCTCAATGATTGGTGGATAAAGTCCTGTACCCTGATCTGTTTGCTAGGGCAGTTGGTGTTGTATGGTCTCTGTTTTAAAAAAGACAAACAAACAGGATCTGGAGGGAAGTGAATGGCTTGTTTTCAGGGCTTGATGAGGCTGTTTCATGCTGGGACTTTTCTTCTCTTTTTTGTTATGGTTGTTAGTGGTGTTTGGAATTAATTGTAAAACAGGAGGGAGCTGTAATATTTTAATCTTTTATGTACATCCTGACCCCCTTCCCCATTAAAAACATTATGAAATACATTTAATTTCACCTTTGAATTCACATAGATTCAAATAGAATACTTTTTTACAAATACAAATACGTTTTTTCATATAGGATACTTTTCATCACATCTAGTTAGTCGTGATGTTATTTGTGCCATTTCAGGCATGTTACAATGGCACGCACAATGATGTGCACATCACTTCTGCATCACCAAGACTAGGACACAACCAGGACCGGCCCAAAGCCCTTATGGGACCCTAAGCAGAATCTCATTTGGAGCCCCCCATACCACCTCAGCACCAGATTCTTCTGTAATTAATAGGCTCAACATGATATCGTGGGCTCTGGAAACAGCGCTACTTTGATGCATTGGGTGAGATACTGTGTCTGTGAGACGGACAATAGGCCAGTGACGCTAGTGGACATGATTCTGTAGGTCCACCCACATGACCAAATTTTCATCACCTGCTACTTTTGCTAATTATGGCTAATATTCATCTAATTAAAAAAAATTATATATATACACGTGAACTTCACTAGACTTCTGACGTGACTGCCATTTTGTAACCCAAGTCAAATTGATGCTAAATGGGTAATCTAAAGCGTACATTAAAAAGATGACTCGACTGCACCGAGCCAAAGCAGTATAAATTTAAAAATATTTAAAAACCATTTTAATACACCTAGAAATATTTCGGCTAGAAAACCCGCCAATTGTATAGAAAAGGGAGAAGTGCTCCATCTAGTGGCTATTCTATGAGAAAGCATAGAAGAGAGTTTTATGATGTAAACGTGTTAAAAATGTCCCAGATGTATCCTCCCTCTAGTGTTAGGGTCGTGACCGACCCGATTGTAGGTTTTAAAAGCATAAAAGTACTACATAAATTTGTTTATTGCATTAAGACTTTTTGACTTTGTCAGTAACTTCTATTTAAACAAAATGTAAAATTTTTTTTTTTACTAAATTATAAAATGCTCTTGTTAAAATTATGACCTTTCTGTTGTTAGTGTCCGTTTCGACCCAGGTATAATTAGAAAACAATAATAATAATATATAGCAACATCCCACAGGTGTTTCTCCAACCATTTAATCTTCAGTTAGCGGCTTCTGTCATTGCCTTTTTCAAAAAACAAGGAAATACAGACATTTCCAGACATGTAAGGCCAAATCAGATTAGAGTTGTGTGTACTGTTGTGAATGCTGTCAACAGAAAGACCCAGGGGCCCACAACAAACAAAACCAACACTGTCATGGATACAGAAGCCCAAAATGTAACCAAGAGGTAAAAAACAAAATAAATAATTTGGGGTCTAATGGCTGATTTGAGTCACGGGTCAAAACTGACCTGTTAACATAAGAGACAGATAACACAAAAGGATGGATATGCAAGTCAACTCACATGGTGTACATGGTGTATACTATTACTTATTAAATATTATTTAACAACTAACTAGACAAATCATTAATTCAAAGCAATACATTTAAAGAGGAATTAAGATAATAGGGTAATGGTTGCCATGAAACAGAAATGGACTAAGAATTCATAAGAGCCCCTGTAATATCTTAAGGCACTGAACTGTTATGAATATTTTGAGACTAAATGAGTAATGTTATTAATCGACTATTATTTCACATCATTCTTACTGCATACATATTAAACTAACTTCTTAAATAACATGCAGAATCATATAAACATCATACATGCGCTAAATGTGACCTAAAGAAACATGAATTAGTGGGTGAAAAGTTACAGATTTTGATCATAATAACTGGACATGCAAAAATGCACAGGGCCTTAGTTGTCTTGCCATCGGGTTTGAGAGTTGAGAATCACGTGCTGTCTGAACCCTCCACAAATACTTTTTGGGGTAAGGGCTTCCTGGCTACTGGGTTACGGAACAGCAAGCCCAGACCGCAAAAAGACTTGTACAGGGCGGAAGAGGCAGAGATATGGTGCTGATCACATGGTTTCAGGGGTCCGTGCCGGATCTGAAAAACATATGCATGTGTCATGTGAGTCCATCTGTTCATCTGCATGGAGTACGCCCGGTCTACTTTGGTATTGGAGTCATTTAGGTAAAAGGTATGACACTGTGTGAATAGCTCCACCACTGACATTTAAAGGCTTCTAATTGTATTGTTAGCTATGGAAATTCAGTCATACTTCAGAAACCTTGTAAAAATTCCTAAAGACGTGCACACGTGTCAAAACAACAGTGTTGTAGTAGTGCCTCGACTGAAGAACTGAGCACAACATGTGAATATGAAACTATATCAAAACTCTGTCCAAACCAAACCCAGTGACAGAATGAGTGAATTTTCTGTAAAAGCTGTAAAAGACTAGTTTTATTTTTAATATATGAAAACTGGTTATAATGAATATCACTGTAAGTATGAAATCAGAAATGTGTTTGTCCAGTCTGAATTTTCTTATTAAAAATAATGAATATATTTCAACAGCATTTTGTCAGTTGGGGCAAAGAATTGCAGAGGACAGCATCATTCAGCAGGACAGAGGACAGCATCATTCAGCAGGACAAAGGACAGCATCATTCAGCAGGACACAGGGGACGAACGCTGGATGACCAAGAATCACGATGCTGGACATAATGTAACATAATCTAACATAATCTAACATAATCGCAAAGTAATTGATAACTGGGGAATCCCACAACATGTATAGTAGATTATTGCAGTATTATAGACAGACCTTGAGTAAAAGGAACTGATATACTTTCAAAATGGTGGAGGAAACCTAACATTGATATGCTGGTATTCTAGATTTCTGAAAGAATATGCTTTAACTGTACAATTAAATTAGATTTTTCAATTATTTGAATTATTTAACAGATTAATTCATATTGGTGTATTGAGCAAATCAGTATGAAAAGAATAAATGGGTGTATTCCACATGTGACATCATTGCTCATGGTGTAATTCATAATATAAAGTCATCAGATGAGAAACAGATTCATATTATTATAGATTATCATGCATTGAATACACAAATAAACGGCTATGATTAAACATAAACACATGATGGTTTTATGGGATTTGTTTTGATTAAATAGGAAAGACTGTTGAAAGCAATCTTGACAAATACATTTACTGTTCTGAAACGTATAATCCTGTAATCTAATTTTTACATCTTTATATGTCACATGAGTGACATGCAGGCGGAGAACATGCTATAAAGCACCAAATTACCCACATGAGAATCAGGGTGATATCATTTATTCTATTACACATGCAGTGATTCTGTTTTTATTAGCCCAGCCTGCATCTTAATAGTGCACTAGCCACACAAGTACACAGAGTCATTTCAGTTGCTAATAGACAAATAATTTGTGAATATTGTGTAATTTATTGTTCTGTTTCATGCTGTTCCACACTGTATTCCAGAGGAAACTACTGCTTCACTACAACAGTAATCTGCTGTTTGGCAGATGTGTTATAACGTGGGACCTCTAAGAGGGACCACTACAAAAATAATCTGTACTTTTGATCCTTAATTGGTTATAAGTGTAAATGTTTTAGAAAGAAAATGATTCTTATTGACCGAAATGTCTTCTGAGCTTCTACATGTGCAAGCACAATGTCTGCTTCTATCTGATGCTATAGAATATGTGTTCCATGTTTCTAGTGTAGTGTAAGACTTTGTAGTATTTGGATATAATATTGATATCAAGTGACTTCACTTGTGAAGGATTCAGAACTAATTATAGTGCCACTGTATTTATCATAACATCACACCGTAGCGGTTTCACAAGGTTCACGTCCCAAATGGAAACTGGATGTTGATCCCTGAAGTTTAGCAATATAATTATATACATAATAATAATAACAACAAAACCATACACATTGGTCAAAGTATAATCAAATAACCACTCTTTTAAAAATAAAAGTGTCTGAGGATAGAAAGGAGCAACAGAATATTAGTTTATACGAGGAAACATCCTCAACACTGATCTGGTGTTCCACTGCAGCTCAGATGGTACCCCAGTGTAGTCGGAAGGGGGAACATTTAGAATTTCAGAGATACATCTGTTTCTGTTTATGTCAGATTTTAAGTCATTTCTGCTGAACTTCAGTGTTAAAAATGCACAGTTGCCATGTGGGTTTCACAGGTTTGTTATCGGTGGGCTGCTGATCAGAACCAACAGGTGAACCAGTGTTCTAATGGAACAGGCCCACAGGTAGCCCTCACTCTTACAGGTGCCTAGTGTGAGAATCTGCACTTCAAAGTGGAACAGAACGTCCTTCGTCAGACAGCTCGTGTGCCACACACAGCCACACACACCACTGGTTTCCTCATTTGACTGTTTTGGACCAAAACTGAATTTAAACGTGCACTTACAAGCAGCACATCAAGAGCTTTTGTTGTGTTACTTTGTTATCTATGATGGATTTATGTGCATGCAATCATATATAGGATTTTCAGCTTCATATGTTAAATCAGTGTGTGTGTGTGTGTGTGTGTGTGTGTGTGTGTGTGTGTGTGTGTGTGTGTGTGTGTGTGTGTGTGTGTGTGTGTGTGTGCATGTATGTGTGTGTTTTGTGTGTATGTGTGTGTGTGTGTGTGCATGTGTGTGTTTGTTTTGTGTGTGTGTGTTGTGTGTGTGTGTGTGTGCGAGCGCGTGTGTGTGCGTGCGTGTGTGTGTGTGTGTGTGTGTGTGTGTGCGTGTGTGTGTGTGTGTGTGTGTGTGTGTGTTGGTGGGGGTTAGCTACACGTGCGTGTGCGCGCGCGTGTCCGGAGTGTACTATGGCCGCGACACGGGGAACTGTCCGCGGTGCTGAACTCGAACGCACGCCTGCCGCGTCGGTAACGCCCTACGCCTCAAAGTATGCTGGAAAAAATGTGAAACGCTTCTGTATTTCACAACCCAACCTGCAAAAAAATCATCACACGATTGCTACACATATTTTAAAGATATGCAAAAGATCCGAATACATTTCTACACAATTTTTAAGGAAACATTCGTGCGCCCTAGCGCACGCACAGTGGCACAATCTGTTCTTATGAAATAAACGCTGATTTAGTTGTGCATCTTTTATGCAAAAACGTAAGAACGTTATGAAAGTGTGAATATTACTGCCCTGCTTCACATATGTGCACATATGGTTAGAAAAGGAAAAATAACAAGTATGTAATATTCAGTTCACTGACAATGAGAAAAACGATGTCTTTGATGTTGTTTTAAAATGCTGCACATTTCAGAGACATAGGACACCAACTTTATCAAATATATCGCAAATTTAACCTTTCTGTTATCGGAACTGAGCTACTCGGTTATTCTAGGTGGCCGCATTCAGAATGCCCATCACGTGCATCCATAGTCTATTATTTAAAAATTAAACACACAAATTCTATTTCATTACGTTTAGCCAGTTGATTAATTGTTTTACACCTATTTTCCTGTTTTACACCTAACATTAAGTGAAATATTACAAATACAGGTGCTGATACCATGAAGAGACTCTACCATTCTGTAGACACCACAAGCAAACTTAATCACGTTTTGCATAAAATCAAAATGGTGAGGTCCAGGTATGTTTTACCTTTGACATGTGTAGACGAATTCGGGAATGCCTGACTGTTCTTGGTAGAAAACCACGAACGTTCTTCAGAGACCCCAATGACGCTTTACCATCAAACGCGAATAAATCTCAATGGCTGAGGCACATCGCGTATCTCAAACGCATCGAGAGAGTCATTTCACCGAGCACAACGAGCAATTTGGAAATGAACAGGTCGAGAACACGAAACGCCGCCCGTTCTCGTTCAGACACCATTACTCCACATCAGTTAGTGATGCTGTTATCACAGACCAGTGGAAGAGGAAAACACATTCCTTGGACATAAATTACTACACCCGTTACTGACGCTGCTATGATGGTAGGGTGTCGCCATTAAAACACATGTTTAAAAGCAATAATTTGTTAGATTTATAAAACATTTCCATTTAGTCCTCTCATTGTTTCTGAAAATACTGCAAAATCTAATGGAAGCTCAATTCCTCCAGTCAGCTAGTGACCTGCATTGACGTCATTGCGTCATTAGGTTTCCCCTGGAAACACGGGAGATCTAAAAATAGCAGCGCATTAATTCAACCCGAGCAAGGTTGGTGCGAGTGACTATTTGTATCAGTCCATAATCCCTCAGATTTTTCCCCTCAAGACAAGGCATTCAAGGGCGATCTGATCACGACTCTCCTGGCTATTTTAAGAAACGAGCAGAAGCAGAAAGCGCGCGAGGGACAGAGCTCTCTGATTGTTTTAGTATTGCGCACGCACTGAGATGCCGGCACCGGCGAAACAGCGCCACGGGGATATAAATAGCCCAGACCCTGCTACCGGACTGCACGAGGAGACCCTAAAATCAGAGGCGAACTGGGATTCCGCTTGGGCCGGGCTACGCGCATGCCATATCCACGACCACTCATGCAACTATAAAACAACGAGCGTTTTTGCTAAAAGGGGCCTTTAAGAAAATATACACTTCGCATTCATTCTGTAAATACAGTCACATAAATCAACACAGTCCTATTTAGACCATTAGCCCACAATTTATTAGACCTAAATGCATTAAGTGGTGATTCACTCGACATTACACAGTGCCAATCTGGAGACTGTTTCAGAAAAGAGGACATGGGATCGCCAATCACGGACGGTTCGGGTGATATAATGTTACTACTGACACGGTCATGTGGAAATAATAGCATTTCACCGCAGCGATACGCATCATTTGCGCAACGGTACAGTGCGCGTGCTAGGGAAAACAATGACGGGACTGGCACATGCATCACTAGTCGGTTGCATGTTGGCGTCCGCTTAAAGCACCAGAACTACTATAGACATAAAAACACACACACATATTACAGCACAATTCGCGCGGCAGCCTAGGCCTGTTTCTCGTAAAAAATCACTCAAACGGCTACATTTTAATATTTATTCATCGTGTACCCAATATTCATCTTTCCAGTTCAGTTATTCTTATGCGGTGTGGTGTTAATCAACCAGAGAGCTGTATTTAAAAGGCCATTTACATGTCAGATGTTTAAAGGGTGCAGACTAAATCGCCGACCCGTTTCAACAATGCGGTGACTTTGAAAGGGCGTAACCATACATGCTCAACATAGACTTTAAGGGTCCAGTTAATCGTGCATATTGACAAAAAGTAAAAATAAACCTAAAGAACCAGAATTCACATTTTAAAAGTAAATGAGCATCATTATTACAAATTGTCATATTTATATTATATATAAATCATATCATCATATTATTAGCAAATTGTATACAGATGACCTGTTTCCTTCTTTATTGCATCAGATTAAAAATAAAAATGACTTTTTTTTATATAAATGCTGCATTAAATAAACTCAAACATTCAAAATATTGAATATTGCATATTTGGGGTATACGTCGTCTCTTGGCTATGGTCACAAATGTGCAGCTGGTGCACTTCATAGCTTTCCTAGTTTTCAGGTAAACTGGGAAGAACACAGCATTTTTTTCACTTTTGCTGCCATCTGCTGGCTAAATTGTGAAATAGCAACATTTCAGTATTGCGCAAACTTGAAGCAAAAATCGACACCATGATTTTTTTGGAAGAAACATTAAATCACACTACTTCGTTTACCTTAGACGCAGACACTAAACACTTTCTGTACGCTTGTGGTCTTCTTAAATAATCACTAGGAAGTTCATCTGCTCATGTGGATATTTTAGATGGTAATGGGGGAGTGAGTAGAATGGATCCGGTACTGAAATACAGAAAAAGTAGTTATAGAATCACAGACTGCTGGTAGTTACCAGCTGCTGTTGAAAGCAGCTAAAGGGACTAAAAATTAATGTTTAACAGGAATTTAATAACTGTTCATCAAGAACTTACCGGCAGTAATAATACTATTTAATGACTCGTACTGTATATAGGAAATTTCGTGAAACTATATTAACATTTTCATCATTTAACAGATGTCTTATTCAGAGTGATTTACATACTATTTCCAGTAGACTGTATGAGAGATCTTTGGAAATTGAAACCATGACCTTTGGGTCTTTAGCACATTACCTACTCTTCCAGGTAAAAAGAGCTACACAAACGCCCTGAATGTGGTTTTCAAACCTTAGGGCCTGTAACACCTTGTATTCACATGTGTTTCATTTCTGGATTGTTTCTGGATTTTCTTTGGCCAGATTCCATTCACACTTTTCAATAAAATATTTCCAGAGTATGAGATTTGATTTTACTCTCCTGCATCAAAAACACACAGTCACATGTCATTTTTATTTTACTGTGTAAATGTATTTTCTGCTACTACCAGTGAACCATATGCAGTCAAGTACTGGAAAAACCATGTAAAGCAAGCAATGAAATCTCTGCATCATCAGAGAAGACGTCTTGCTGTGCTTGTATGTCTGCAGTGGTCAGGACCACCTCTGTTAAGAGACGTCAGTGCTGGAACTGTATCGGGTTTCACTGATATAGGTTACATGCTAATTTTGCATGCCAAAGTAGAATTTCTGGGATGGGTAATGTGTCTAAAATCTTAGTATTCACTGAATGGAGTTGCACTGGATTATATAGTGGGTGAAAAGGTATAAGTGTGCAAGCACTTGACTTGTTCCATTCTTGATTCCAATGTCATGGGAGGCATATCATAGTACCATGATGTCATGGTGTCATGATGTCATAGTACCATGATGTCATGGTGTCATGATGTCATAGTACCATGATGTCATGGTGTCATGATGTCATAGTACCACGATGTCATGGTGTCATGATGTCCAAACCAAATAAACTACAAACGGTGTGTAGTTTACGTTTAATGCTTAGTAACATAACCTGATTCATGTGATGATTATTCTTAATTTATTCTGTAAAATGTTTCTGATTTAGCACAACATATACCAAAAGACTAAACTCTATATTTGAAAAACTAAAGACAAAAAGATATTGATTTCTGTTATCTGATTGACATGAGGTAATGTTTGCAGCCTTCTCCATGTTTGGTAACCATCTCCAGGCTGGCACTAGGTAGTGTCAAATGAATCACGTCTCAGTATATTTAGGATTAATAAATGATGGACTGTTGGTCTAACCTGCACCTCTGGTCTCCCAACACGTATGGTCAATATGAGCTGCATGATTGAATCATCTTCTCTCTACCCTAATTCCCATCAAAGAGGGAAAGAAATGAAAATAGCCAGGCAACACAGTGTCTGTTTGAATGAAGGAATTCAATTCATTAAAAGACACAGCCAAAAATGGTTTAAGGCAGTGTGTGAAAAAAGATGATCAATATCAATAATGTCACCAAGGACTAATATAAAAATGTTCATTTGCTGAATCACTTTTTATGTCATGCATCTACCAATGCATGTTGATCACTTCATCTTTTGAAGTTATGGAGGCAGTGAATAAGTAGATAGATAAATGAAAATAGGTCAGTCGTGTTCTTCTGGCGTGTACCACACCTCCATAATTGTTTAATAGAAAGCATTGATTCTGTATGACCACAGTGTGCTGAACTTCATTAGGTGTGAGACAGACTCTAATGGCTGTGTAATGGAGGGAAGGTAGTGGAACTGCCTCGGCCCACATGCACTGCACTCTGTGAATGATTGTTACATAAATCTGCAGTTTAGCCAAGCAGACACAACCTTTCCTTCTCCAGACCAGAAGGTCTTGGATCCACCTTCTTTAATCAGGATACCTCATATATCTGAGATCGCTTATGAATCAACAGATATTGCACTGTGGTAGCTGTGAAAAATTACTTTAGTGTCTTTATGTACATAATGAAAATACATCGCATGAGGCACAATCACAACATCCAAGTACCCTGAGGGCATATAAAGTGTAAAGTCCACTGTCCAGGCTGAGACATTCACACTCATCTAAGCAATTGCCCTAATAGATGAACTCAAGACAGGATGCTTCAGACAGATGGGGGACATCGTCTCCATGGTTTCATGGTAGGATAAGCTCCTCCATTGAATGTTTCACCAACAGGTAGCAGTAGTTGTGATCCTGCCAATGACTGGAAAAGAAAGGACAAAAGAAAACAACATCCCAGTGGAACAGATCAAGATTTAAAGGTCAGTAACAGTACAAGGTCGGCTGAAGCAGGGTCTTATCATACAAGACCTGAAACACAAATTCATGAATGGAGCCTCTGAAAGACTCAGACAAGTGGCCCCGATTCTAATGAGCTGCTCAATCATAAGATCATGTGAGTAATCCCAGAGTCTGACAGAAGTAATGGAGAGAATATTAAAGATTAACAACTAGGTTGTTCCAGTGGTGACAGTACAACACCAATGTGCAGGAGTAGTTGTAAGAGACCCCAGGAACGCAACATCAGTCTCAGCCCAGAAGAATGCTATGATAGATACAGTGAAAATATGGCGGACGGCAGAGGAATAGTGAGCAGCAGAGGATTACTATATGTAAGTATATATGTATGTTTGTATGTAAGTATGTAAGTATATATGAATGTATGAATTTATGTATGTATGTAAGTATATATGTAAGTATGTATGAATGTATGTGTATTTAAAAGTTTTATACAGAGAGAGGAGTAATTGAGTTATTGTTGCTTCTAGATTGTTTAATATTCCATAACTTAGATTTTTACAATGCCTCCCACTAAATCCAATAATATGCTCTCCAGCATAGAAACGATCATTCATCAACATGACCCACATCTGTGTTCCTTCCAAACTGGTTTAATTGTGCCTTGTGTATGTGTGTGTGTGTGTGTGTGTGTGTGTGGGGGGGGGGGGGGGGGGGTGATGTTTCATTTTCATTTAACTACTTGCCTTACATTAACCGAGGGGATTAAGGAGCAGTAACAGCCCCCCCCACCCCCCCCAACTGCCTGTGGAGGAAGAGGTGCTGAGACAGCAGGACCAGGGGCTGACCCAAGAACACACTCCCTGATGAGGGCTGCACTGTACTTTATTTTAATTAATTTTGTCACTTAAACAGACATCAACTCATCAATAATGTTTTTTTCAGCTTCAATTGCCCTCTCAAGAAAATAAAATCTATGAAATCTAAATCCAATATCTAAGACCATCTCAAATAGCTCTAAAACTAAATAGCAGTGCTTAGGTGGACCAATTAGTGTTCGCATTTAAATAATATGATTAGGAGGCTAAAGTTAGATAATGCTATCACTTTAATGGCTAAGACAAAAGGTTTAGAGGAGAGAGACAAAGAGAATGAGGGAGTCTATGGTTTTGCTTTGTTGAGTTAATGACAGCAAACTGTGGGTGATAGTCTGAGTAATGGGAACATTTACATAAAGACTTCTTCGTGCATTTGTTGTGGCAGCCTTGGGCAATCATCCAAATGAACGTTCAAATCTGTGTAATGGTCTTTTATCCCACTCAATTCAATTTACTGCACTAAACATTAGTATTTTTTTCATTTTACTGTCAGTGTAAAGCATCAGCATTGGCTCGGGCCTTTTCACACCTACAGCATGTTGATTAAAGTCAAACAGCCAGTATAAAAATATGTTGGAGCAATATCAGCACATATATATATATATATATATATATATATATATATATATATATATATATATATATATATATATATATACATTTATATTGTTTATATATTTATATCTATTTTTAGAATGTATATATCTAGTTTGAGACGTTCTGATCAGCCTGTTATCGAATTTGACTAAGTGCTGTATTAATTGTTACTTATTGCTGTTTGCTGTATTGAGTATGTATGTCTGATGGTGGTGTGGTGTGGGTCAGTAGATATTGTTTTTATATTATTCTCTATATAAATCCAACTATCAAAACCAACTTCATGGTGAATTCACTCTCTCCAGTATGTTTGCACATGCATATGATTTCATTCAGAGGATACAGAGAGAATCTCTTGGCAAGCCATTAGGATTCATGCAGTCTGTTTTGTGTGCAGCTGCCGTAGATACTGTGAGGGTGTCAGCAGAATCATTTCAATGCTAATGTCCTCGACATTCTAGATAACTTGTAGCAAACTCACTGTCAGAGGGAGCAGGAGAGAGAGTAATTTCTGCTGCTGCATCAGAATCACAGAGCTGCACCATGCACAGCTGATTTATAATCACATGGGGATTTGTGTGTTTTTGAACACACACACACACACGCACGCACGCATGCACACACACACACACACACACACACACACACACACACACACACACACACACACACACACACACCTACGAGAGACAAATGCACTGTTTTTAGACAGTGGTGAAGAAATCGAGTTCCATTTTTATTATGCATAGAGACAGTCCATTAAAAATTCAGTGGCAATGTATTTGAGTTTTATTCACTAGCTAACTCACTTGTAAAACATTTGCATATGACTATAATATGTTGATGAGGGTTATCGCTCAATAAACATGTAAGTAAGCACTCAGTCAACTGAAGACTCAGTGAATCAATCGTTTGCATTGTTTGTGTGACTGTAAGACACAACAGTGTTATAATAAAACTGCAGTATAAGCTGCACATCCCACACATCCCGCACCCCTCACAGGACAGTCGTGTAGATCTCTATAGTGTCAATAAGTTTCATAATTATCTATATTGCCATATTATACGTTTTAAAGCATTATTACTTTGACATTTAAGATACAGTTTTCCATTTAATAAAACTGTCATGCCATGTCAATGGAGAATAAACATCTTAATAAGATTATAAATTAATTATTTGTGAAAAAAAAGTGCTGTGAATAAATGTTCAATTATATAATAAATGAATGCAAATGTATTAATTGATAGTGTAGGTATGGTGGGTGGGTGGGTGAGAGTGCAGAATATACTGCAAATGGCAGAAGAGTCTCATTAAAATGCACACACACCATGATTCAGATATATCAGCATAAACCAACAGAGAGTATTCACATTGACTGTTGTGCCTTATCTTAAAGTAGTTGAATAATGAATAATGACGTTGAATAATGTCTTGGACAGAATGCTACATCATATCATATCAGACACACATACACAAATGCACACACAAAACAAAAATATCTTACACAGAGAGTGAGGAAGAGTATTGATTGCAGATACAAGCTGACGCCTCTATGAGGCAGCAGAGGGACTTATGCGTCCCTTCTGTGCTGCTCACACACACACACACACACACACACACACACACACACACACACACACACACACACACACACACACACAGCCCTGCAAACAAACCACAAATACAAATGACTCTTATATCAGCGTCTCTGCATGTATGGCAGCCATTTCATTCCAGTGTGTGTTGGATTCCAACACAGGTTCACATCATTCTTATTAACAAGGTACGAGGAAAATCAGGGTTATTCCACCAAATATTGATTTCGTCCTACGATAACCAATTAGTATTGTGCTGTTTTTAAATGTTTATCAAATTACGGTAATTGAGGTCTGAAAGCACTGCATATACCCAGTTGTCACAGTGTGCAACTAAAGGCTCTAAATTAATATTGTTTGGACTTTGGGAGAAATGCCACTAGATTACAGTAGATTACAGGATAAAACAAAAAAAATCTTGTTAGTCAAACATATAGCCTACCTAAAAGAGTATGAAATACAGTATATAAGTGAAAAGAGTAAGAATACATTAGGTCACTTACTGAAACGTATTCATGTACCAAACATACCTTAAAATATAAAGCAATTGTTGCACAAAATAAAATGGGAATTAGTGCATTTCATCTGCTGACTGAAACGGGTGTGAGGAAAGTCAAGGAAAACACTGATTTATAGCCTTTCCAAAGAAATCGTGTGTGCGTGAATATCAGTCTTTGAATTACCCAAAATAACTATTTTGGTCTCGTTCTCCCACTCTGAAGCTTTCACCAATTTTACTTGAGCAAATATTCATCTGAGCTGAATGTTAATGAAATAATTACAAGAGATATCTGTGGCCTTCTGACCTCTGGATGCAGATGAAAGAGCTTGTGTGAAACATGTCTCCTTTTCATCATAAGCTTTCATACAAATGAAATGAGAGGCATGAAGTGGAGCAGACAAGCATGGAGCTCAGATAGAATGTTTAAATAACGTATATATTAGCCAGGGTGAGATTAGGCTGTGGAATATAAGACAGGTAAACTAAAGGAACGTCCCCGTTCTGATGCAGGAAAGAAGGACAAAATTTATATTTTGGTTATTACCATTGAATAAATACTTAATCTGTTTGTCTAAGAGTAATTATGTACAAATTCCCTTTGCAAACAGGACGCAACAAATAATTACATGAAAAAAAGACCAAAGTTGTAAATTCATTGCACAAATATTATTGAAACCTGAGTCATGAGTGCTTAAGTTAGGTATAAACGCTTTCTATATCCTATTAGAATACACAAATGTTGATTAATTCACATAGGTCTCTGGTGCTGATCTGCAATGTCCTCTACATAAAGAAAGAGTGATTAATGGCACTAGCATAAAGTGGGTTCATACACAGTGATGTTAATTTTAAAAATATTTTCTTTACCTTAATTTACTTAATTAATAAGATAGGAAAATATGTTCACAGAGCCTTGTGGTGCTTATCTATTAGTGCAAACTGGTTGCCTTTTGACAGAATGGTGGCCCAGGTGTTTATGGTCCAGTTCACTCTCTGCTGCAGGTGACTCATCCAGCCTATTATTAATGACTGTCCCAGTGGAATAAACCACTGTCTACAGCAGGAGGGGGAGCTCAAAATCATCACATTATTTTCAAGAAGGTGGACATGAAGTAGATTGAATCACACTGGACAGTGCATGAGCTTTGTGGTGAGGGGACAAAAAAGATTTTGCACACAGAGAAGGTAAATAAATACTTTATTCTATCGTATTTGTAGGATAAAAAACACCTCCCAAGATTAACACTGTCATTGTGTTGGGTGTGCAAAGACCATGGCTTCATCCAAAATCACATACTTCCATGCTACTTAGTACATGAAAGCAGTATTGAAGAGTTGGCAGTGTGTCCAAATACATAGTATTCATTAATCAGTATGCAAAAAGTCCCTGGATACATACTTCATGGGAAGACATTTTGAAGTATGCGACTGCAGCACACTGACCTATCTACTGGAACTACTGGAGTTTTCTCATGTTAATGATTTTAAGCATTATAAAAATGCTACAAGACATTTTGGTCCTTGTGTAACATTTTCCTTAAAAGCCATTGTGCTGTGTGAACTAAAGGGATGGTTTCATTTTGTCTCGATATCAATTCAAACATTTTCGTCATGAAGTTCAAAAGTCATGGTCAGTCAAGTCACGGTCATTCATATGTTCATAAAGTTAGGCCCTATACCTAATGTGTAATATAATGACTTATAAAAGTGTCCTAATTATTTATTAAAGTGTTCTAAATATGCTGTATTTACTTATACACTATACTCATAGAACAACAACACTGTCATTTAGCGTGTATAATGTGTGGATTTGCATGGTCTTACTGCAGTGCAGCCTTATTGGGATTTTCATGACGTTTTTTGCCATGATTTTCATAGTTAATATAGTGGCTTGCACAGTGACGTGCACATGGTGGGGTAGTTGTCACAAATACATGGGCTGTCAGTATTAACAAGGTAACACAAGGTGAGATGCTGCTGTTTTCATAAAAATGTAAGACAATGCATCTCAGGACCACCTCTGTTCAGCACAGTGTCTAAAACCCAGCACAATCTTCGAAACTCCATGAGTTTTGCCCGTATAACCCACCACAAAATGTTCCACAGGAAAACGTAATCGACAATTAAAATTTTAAACAAATAGGCTACCAAGAATAGGTATTCACCGCTCGATTTCCTTATTGTGGTTTATACCTGGTTTTCTCTGGTTTCTCGCTCCGAGATACGATGACCGCTTTACTTGTAGATGGTCCAGCCTCAGGATGTTTCGTTGTGAAAGAAACTTCATGAAACTATTTGTCCATTCTGGGTAAAACTTATACAAGACAACACAAACGTCTTACTCAGACGCGCACGAATGAACGTAACTAGCTTGCAAATCCACCAGCAAGCTTTGCGCCCATGTGACTATGCCAAACGAAACAACGAACCAACCTAAATGTAATGTTTTATTTTTGCAAATCATTTAAATATCTATGCGTATCGGAAGGAATCGTTTGGCTAACGGGCCCGTTGCAGTACCACTGCGGCCCACTGGGGGGCCCACGCGCTGTAACCCACCGTTCTACATAGGCTGTTTTCTAAATAGCCTACTACTACTACTACTACTACTACTACTACTACTACTACTACTACTACTACTACTACTCACGTACTGTTTGACCCCCAAATCATTATGCATTTTGTAATATGCCACCAAACGTATTTTTACAGTACGCAAAAGGTCCCGACAAATATTCCAGTACGTTACCAGAACTATATTCATGGTGTACTGCGCCCAGTCATGCAATGGTGGAGGAAATCTTTCACAAAAGTATTGCTGTAGTTTGGCTTGAGTTTATCGCATACTGGATACCGCATACTACTACAGGGACCAACATGCAATATAGCCTACAGTAGGCTACATACTGAGAGCAGACTATATATATATATAATATACTGTAGATGCTAGATTTCGGATGGGGTCAATATAAATCTGGAGGGGACATGTCCCCCCGTCCCCAGTGCCATCTGCGCTCCTGTAATATACAGTATACAATATGCAATATATTAGAATACTATAATATACAATATAAAATATTTTGAACACAGCGGTAGTTATGGAACTCGAAATGTGCGTGATTCCTAACAGCGTTCCTGCTTAGAAATGTATAAGACTCAAATCTTAATTCTCAAATCTTATTTTTTATAGCATTTTCTGAGCTGCTCAAAATAACAGCTGGGACTATTCTGTTAGATGTTAACCACTACTACAGGGTGAAGGGCATGTCTTCACCCAACACGGAGAACACTGCGTTTCCAGATAATTGCTCTTGACCGTCCTTCTGGCGCACGAGCACTCTGTTCGAACTCTTTTGATGGCGCGATGGTTGCGTTGAAAACGCGTCTGCGGTGTTTTGGGACCACACAGTAAAAATAGCATGTGTCTGGCTTTCATGATTCCGTGCTATCTATGAACACTAGACATCTTCCCTTCATGTAAATGGGACCCTAAAATTGTATAGCAAACTATATTTTGAACTTTTCACTTGTTAATAATCTATCTATCTATCTATCTATCTATCTATCTATCTATCTATCTATCTATCTATCTATCTATCTATCTATCTATCTATCTATCTATTTATCTATCTATCTATCTATCTATCTATCTATCTATCTATCTATCTATCTATCTATCTATCTATCTATCTGAATATAGAAAATGCAATAATTTTACTAACATTAAAATTCAGCAGACAATAATTTCAGCGTCTCAGAGCTATTTGTTTTCTAAAATCTCTCAGAACAGTCCCGCCAGGTTCTCCTCAATGTGTGCGTCATAGCTGCAGGAAGCGGTACTGTTGGATTCTGCAGTATCTGCTGGCACAGGACATATATTCCAAAATAACCGCATAACAGTGAAAAATATGCAAAATGCATTAGGAATTCATTTAGACTTTCTGCAGTTTCTGAAAGCAAGTAACTGTAGTACTAAACATACAGCAATATTTGATTAATTACTCATGAATGTAATATATCAGCTTCACGTTAACCATGTGAACTCTGTACATTTAATCTTTTGAAGATACTGTAGTTTTGGCAATGAAGAACCATAACAAAGCACCATTTCCTCTTTATAAATAATGGCTTTTTCTTTACTGTAAACAGTGGTAATAACAGAAAAATGACCTTTTAGTGGGGGAAACAGGAAAGGTGAGTAAACCTCTCTGCTCTCTCTACGGTCCTCTCCAAACGTCAGATGCCACACAGGTCCCTCCCTGTGCCCAAAGTGTCTGCTGTCCTGGCAACACATACTGCCCGAACATCGCCTCAGAGGTGCAGGCTGCTCATGTTGTGGCCTCTGCTGTCCCAGTCCCAGTCCCAGTCCTAGACCCAATCCCAGTCCCAGTCCCAGTTCCAGTCCTAGACCCAATCCCAGTCCCAGTCCCAGTCCCAGTCCCAGTCCCAGTCCTAGACCCAATCCCAGTCCCAGTCCCAGTCCCAGTCCCAATCCCAGTCCCAGTCCCAGTCCCAGTCCCAGTCCCAGTCTTCTGACTGGCTTGGCCCAATCTTCTGCAGCAGGCACCCTGATACTCTGCTCAGCCTGCTGGATGTCCGCAGTCTCTCCTTTACAGTGCTGGTAGAGGACAAGTGGGTCCCTATCAGAATATGTCAGAGGAGCAGCAGAAAATGCCATTTCTTGCTCAAAGTGTTCAGTAATATGTATTTACAAATACAAGTTCTTGCTTAACACAAAATAAATAACATACAAACAAGTTTTAAAAGGTGCCATGTTTTATTGAGCTGAATGAAAACAAACAGCAGCATCTCTTCACACCATCATGATCGAGTGACCCGGAGTGAAAGGAGCTCGGGGCAACCTCCTCCTCTTCTGTCGCATGGGTACAACTCACTCACATTTCTGGTGATAGTGGCTGTCACTGGCAGTGTGTGTGGCTGGATGGTTTTTGACAAATGCTGGTGTCGCTTTGGTGATTTGTGGAGAAACGATGGATGATGAGTAAAGAAGGTGGCAGTGTTCTTGGCATAACCGATCTAGGAGTGCACTCTCTCAGACTTCAGCAGACAACACCAACATCACCAGCTCCTTGGACATCCTGAACTCGATTCCAAACATCAGAAGAGTTGATTTGCAGTTATCGGCTGTACAGTGGAGTGACACACCAGCAGAACCAGGAGCAGGTAGCAATCCCAGTCATACTTTTGCTGGGTGGTGATATTGGTGAGCAGGCTGGTGAATATCTGTTTGAAACATTTCAAAAAGCTGTCACTTTGTGCATGGGTAGTCCAAGACTTCCAGATGATGAAGCAATTGCAGATCTTAGCAATGACATCTGATTCAAAGGTCACCGTGCAGCTCTTCAGGTCCTCCAAAAGACAATAACTCCTCCAGTCATTCCACCACCGTGGCTACTCTGGACATCCACGACTTCATAGACCTTGGGCCACTTTGTGAAATAATCCATGGGCACAAGGACATCTGGTCCTCTACATCAGTGGTGGGAAAGGACATCCATGGTAACCTTCAATGCCAGAGCAGAGAGGCTGAAGTAGGGCATAGGACGGGTGCGGCAGCACTGGTCACAGCGGCACCAGCTGGCCACGCCCTGGTCACACCCTGGCCACACCCTGGCCACGCCCTGCGCATGTTGTTCTTCAAACTAAGCAGCACTAATAGCTTTTTGGGCTGAAACCTTCACAGCCTGCACTAAGTGTCTTAGCCATGGAGCTGTGGCATGATGTCCAGCACATTGAGTTTTGTCCAGATGTGTGGAGCACTCAGCCACCTCTGCTCTGTCCTCTGTGTGAACACACTGGAACCGTTTAGTGCCGCATAGGTGCCTCTACCAAGCATCTCCAGATAAGCAGATGGTGAAGTAGTATCATTGCAGTACCATTATCTACCTCACTAACAGACCCTGGTGCTCCCTGAACTATACGAGCCAAGTCACTCAAGGGTGATCAGCATGCAGGACGATAGTGATTTCATACTGGTGAAAAGGGTGTAGCCCCCCCCCCCCCCCCCCCCCCCCATATCACCACCATCACCATTTTTTTTCACCATCATGCAGGAGTCATGTTTTGTCTTGCTCAAACACCTGCTGTAGTGACTCTCAGTCCCATCCTGCACCTGTGAGAGTTTGGTGCTGATGGCCTTATTGCTGGCATCTGTGTTCACGACAAACGTTCTGCCTGCCCAGGGAGATGCCAAGGGCCTCACACGGCAACAAATGCACACTCATGCATGTTCTGCAGTACGGGCCACTGCTGCACTGTGTCAACCTTGCTGGGTCTTTGTTTCACTTCAGCTCTAATATGTCCCAGGAAGATTTAGCATTTTTTGATGTGCAGATTAAGGATTTAGATGTTTTAAGTGACGCAAACATAACTGGACCAACATTTAATTTAAATAAATGTTTGAGCCAAGAGTGTTCACTCCATCAAATGCTCAAATGTGCTTGGTGCACTACAAAACTCTAAAGCCGTCACTGTAAACGGTCACATCCTGGCGTTGCGGTGTGAACATCGCCTTTTCTTTGCCACATGGAGCGAGTTCTACTTACCAGTATCCAGTCTACAGATCCAACACGCCGAACTGTACTGAGCCAACCAGTCGGTCTAAAGCAGAAGAGCTGATACGAATTGGGCTTAGTAACAGCATCGAGCTGCCAGTAGTTCACACAGAACCAGCAGCTGTTATCCTTTTGTTGGCCTGGACCAGTGGTGCTACCCAGGGGCACTGACAGCTTGATGATGTCACAGCTGCCATCTCTGTCACTTTCTGGTCCACAGCTTCTCCCTCAACCCACTGGGGCTGGTGCCCATGGAGCTGAATCAGTGCAACATTGCAGGTGTTAATATTCTGCACTATGCTGGTCCATGTAAAGTCTCTCGATGGTGGTGAAGATGTTACTATGATGATGAAGAAGCTCTCTCAGCCATTGGATCTGTTTTGTATTTATGGCTCACCTGTTTTGGGTTTGTTCATGTACTGCGGTCAGTGTTGGGGAAACCTCCTCTTTATTCACGCTTGCTGTTCTCTGTGCATTTTTGCTTTCTCCATTGCTGATGCTGATGAGGCCTCTGTTTGTAAATGTTGCCCATGGCACTTGGGGACCTTCAAACCAGCACCGGTGTGCTGTGTGTTCAACTCCTCCAGCACTGGTAACTTCACTCACAAAAAACTGTGGTGCCTCTGACCCAACAGTAAACTGTAGCCTCAGAGGACCACCAACCATCTCTTACTCAGGGTCTGCTGTTTCCTCCACAGAAGAAGACGAGCCCACTGCTGAGAGCCCTCATGGTCCTCCTCTGCTCCCTGGAGGGCTGTAGTCAAACTAATAGGTTGTCATGCTGGTCTTGTAGCAAATCTATGAGCATAGTACTTTCGGCACCAAACGTAACTGTATCATGGTGACGGTCATGCCAATAATGTTGCTAAGCAGCAATCTGCTGCAGTGTGGAGTAAGAGTGGAGTAAGAGTGAGTAAGAGTGGAATAAGAGTGAGTAAGAGTGGAGTAAGAGTGGAGTAAAAGTGAAGAGTAAGAGTGGAGTAAGAGCATGTAAGAGTGGAGTAAAAGTGGAATAAAAGTGAAGAGTAAGAGTGGTGTAAGAGTGGCGTGAGAGTTGAGTAAGAGTGAGTAAGAGTGGGGTAAGAGTGAAGAAAGAGTGAGTAAGACTGAGTAAGAGTGGAGTTAGAGTGGGTAAGAGTGAGTAAAAGTAAGAGTGGAGTTAGAGTGAGTAAGAGTGGAGTAAGTGGAGTTAGAGTGGAGTAAGAGTGAGTAAGAGTAGAGTTAGAGTAAGAGTGGAGTAAGAGTGAGTAAGAGTGAAGTTATAGTGAAGTTAAAGTGAGTAAGAGTGGAGTAAGAGTGAGTAAGAGTGGAGTAAGAGTGAGGAAGAGTGGAGTAAGAGTGAGTAAGAGTGGAGTGGCTCCAGCACCCTCGTCATTATAGTGTGGTAGGCAGCTGCCATCTTACTCTAACTGGGAGTTGCTGACCATTGCTGCAGTGTTTTCTTCACCTACTTTACCAACTGCCTCACTTTTCACTGGCCAGACCCAACTGGGAGGGAGCAAATATAAAGGTTCATGTTCCCTTCTTCCTGCCTCCATCATCCATGTTGTCTGTGTTGCTGTTTGAGGTGTCGCTCAATCATTTCAGGCTTGGCAATGTCAGACTTGGAAGTCAGAAACAGAGTCGCTTGCAGGAAAAACTTCACTCCATGTGACTGATGGGTTTAATCCAAAATCTCAACAGAAGGCAGGTGGGGTTCAGACACCAGGTCAACAACAGTAACAAGGCAGACAAAAGACATAACCAGGATAAAGATGCAAAAACCCTAAAAACCAGAAAAACGGATAAACAGGCTACAAGCGCTACAAAACGAGACTTCAGGGTTGGATTCTGGGAAGTGTAGTGCTGGTTAGGGGTGGTAGATGTGACAGGCAGCAACATCCCACTTCTGAATGTAGTTTCAGTGGAGAAGAAAAGTTCTGAAATGCCATTTCCTCTTTAGCAACAAATGTTCTTTTAGTAAACAGCAGTAACAGTTACAGAAAAATAACTATGGATGAATTTCTAACTATAATACGCTAAAGAAAAACACACAACTATCTGAACTAAGCATGTACACACAATTTATCTATTTAACAACTTCAATGGAAATCAAAATGTCCACTAAATAAAGCTAAGGAAAAGCACACTGCATCATGGGAGTGCCTGCAATGTGACTCTCCATTCTCCCACTGGCCCACTCCAATATTTCAGAGTGACTCAGCTGCTGAACATCTATCAAAGCCAGTTTTGGTTTGTGCCTTCTCACTTATCTTCTAATGTGACAGACTCATAAGACAGGAAAACAAACACAGTTTGATTCATACTCACTGGGATAATTGTGGGCCATTTGAGAAAGACATTTAAAAAGAGCATACAGTGAGAATTAGTTATAATCCAATCCACTGCACTGCTAATTGTGCTCCTTATGCTTCAGCTTATTTGATTGTGCTTCAGCGTTGTCGTACTATTGCCAGATATCCGAAGCAAACACAGGCGTGCATGCTCAGGAGGGATCTACAGGAGTGCTGGGGTGATGTTTAGCAGGTTGCTGGAAGCACAAGAGAGCCACCACCTTTGGTGCCACAGTGGGAGAGACAAGGGAAGTGCTAAGTGGTGATTGGCCTGATGTTTTCTTTTCTCCATTTTCCCCAGTTTGGTTGGGGAAGGGGGTGGGAGATGTGGAGAGAGAGTGATAGAGAGAGACAAAGATTTTTCTCTCAATCCCAGCTGGAGTATTAATTGTGGAGCTGACAGATGGAATCATGGTGTTTCTGACTGAGTCTTGGAGATTTGTCAGTTCTTGTTAACTTCTTTGTTGTAGAGACTGCATGATGCTTCACCTGCCTGTCATACGTCTTGCATAATTGTGTTTATGCTTTAGTTCATTACCTGTTAGTTGATCAATGCTTATGAAAGGCCTTATGGTTTTCTTCAAGAACACAAAAGAAGTTATACATCAAGGTCAAGGTCTAACCAGGGTTTTGTTAACAATTCCATGATTTTGTAGTGCTGCCTTCCTCTAACTTAACATCTATGTTGCATTAAGAATGTAATAAAGATGAATATGACATGTAGTCTTTTACTCCTCGTACCTTATAACTCATGAGCCATATGCTTCAAATGAAAACACACCAGTGGCCAATATCAGACCTGATAACCAGGGCTAAGGAAATCTAACCCTAACCATAATTGCGCTTGATACCAGTCTAATACCAACTGACACTATACAAAATGTTATGGACTTTTTTCAACTCACATGGTAAAATATACCCTGATTCATTTTGGGAGTATGTGTTATAGCCTCACTGCATTTGCAGGTCTATGTGTTGTAACCTCACTGCATTTGCAGGTCTATGTGTTGTAGCCTCACTGCATTTGCAGGTCTATGTGTTATAGCCTCACTGCATTTGCAGGTCTATGTGTTGTAGCCTCACTGCATTTGCAGGTCTATGTGTTGTAGCCTCACTGCATTTGCAGGTCTATGTGTTATAGCCTCACTGCATTTGCAGGTCTATGTGTTGTAGCCTCACTGCATTTGCAGGTCTATGTGTTGTAGCCTCACTGCATTTGCAGGTCTATGTATTGTAGCCTCACTGCATTTGCAGGTCTATGTAATGTAGCCTCGCTGCAGGTCTATGCTCACCCATTTGGAAACAGTGAGCCTCTACCTTGCAGAAGCATCAGGGCCAGCTGAGCTTCATCTCTGCTCCTTATATTGTGTCATTTAGAACTGACAGATTGTGTTTCCATGGGCAGTACAGCCTAGCTCAGCCACTTTTCCCGGGGAAAATCTCCTCAATAGGGGTTCGTTTCTGCTGAGCTGGGTCAGGCTGCTGAAAAATGTTGTTCTTGTGACAGCCGCTCTGTGAGGTTCCCTGATGGTTCCGTGATGGTTCCCTGATGGTTCCTCCTGGACACGGGCAGAACAGCAACACCAGCAGCTTTCACAAGCTCTGCACTTCAAAGACACAGCCGAGCACAGCGGGACTGCGGCTTATGGGGACTCATCCCATTTCTCCTGATCCATTGTGTGTGCACGTGTGTGTGTGTGTGTGCGTGTGTGTGTGTGTATGCTTGTTTGAGAAAAGAATGGAGGGAGAGAGAGATTTGATTTCACATGTTCATATGATCTGGTGCTGTGTTTGTGCTTTCGAGGTGGAAAAAGCAATATGTGTGTGTTGAGGTTGGCAGATTTGATGCCGAGGGTGAATAAATATGTTTGTGTGTGTGTGAGTGCATGTATAAAAGAAATAGAGAGAGAGAGAGAGAGAGAGAGAGAGAGAGAGAGAGAGAGAGAGAGAGAGAGAGAGAGAGACAGCTACAGTTGCAGGCAGAAGTCTT
This sequence comes from Brachyhypopomus gauderio, assembly GCF_052324685.1. NCBI lineage: Eukaryota > Metazoa > Chordata > Actinopteri > Gymnotiformes > Hypopomidae > Brachyhypopomus > Brachyhypopomus gauderio. The sequence goes on from NC_135212.1 coordinate 28,068,635, forward strand.
TCACTGAATTCTTCCATAGTTTGCTTAACAGATGTTTGATAGATAATTGATCTGTTTGTGTCTCCAGTGGAAGGACCTGCCAGTGCTGCACTGCTGTCTGATCTTTGTACACTTTAAGGTCTTTATGGCCTGAATAGCAAATCCCTCCCAGTCACCTCTACTGTGAGGACTATACCACTAATTGAGATTAATTCCAAGTTGAGTGTATGTTGAGTGTATTCCATTGAAACAGGGGTCTTTTGAAAGTAGCTATTTGATTTGAGAGTCCTGGATTTTATAAGCATGTTTTCAATTTCAGCCAGGTTCAAGATTACATTCAATTAACTGAAATTATTCACACCTGAATATTTTGTAATATATTTGTCACGGAACAGCTCCGGACCCCTCCCTGTGGGCGTGTGTCTACGTCGTCTGCGTCTTGCCGTCTGCGTCTGTGGCTCTTTGTGGGTGTGGTTGTGTCTGCGTGTGTTCATTCGTCCCACCTGTGGCCCGTCTCGTAATCTCTCGGGGCTCATGTAGTTTGTCTATTTAATGTGCGTTCGTGCAGTGTCGTGTGCTTGTCGTTGTCTTTAGTTTGCACGTTGCATGTGTGTGTGAGTTTCAGTGTTTTCTGTGCACGTATTGCGCAACACAAACTTCAATAAAGCAGTGACGTTGGCTGCGTATGCAAGGATCCGTGTCTCGTCCTTCCCACTGCACCCCAGCGTTACAATATTAGTCAACTGCATAAGCAAAACATAATGCAGTGCCCTGAAGATAATACAAGAGAGTAATAGAAAGAAAATAATACAACAAACACAAATACAAACACAAACAAACACATACAACAAATACAAACAAATACAACAAATCATGCATTTCTCATGCCTTCAAAAAGTGCATTGAAACAAAGTCTGAAAATATGCAAGCACAGAAAACCTAAACCCTTTTATTCCCAATGTATTTACTATGGAATGAAAATAAATAAGAAGTTAAGAAAGGCTGCAGGCCTCCAGGCAGATTCTGGCTAACACACAGCACAACTCATTACTAGAGAGGATTTACTGTCAGAGTAAGTTATCAACAGCCTGTTACCATTTTGTGATAATTATATCAGACTGAGGTTTGTTTATTTATTTCTAACACACACACACACGCGCACGCACGCACACACACACACACACACACACACACACACACACACACACACACACACACACACACACACACACACACACACACACACACACAGAGTATAAGAAGCATGCTCTTCAATTCCCTTCTAATCTTCGTGCCAGGTTATTTTCTTATGCAGATGTCCTATCTGGCCCAATCACAGGGCTCTCAGTGGCCACCCATAATAGAGCTGACTAACACAGGCAAAGCCAGCAACATAAAATGGTGTTTTGACATTCATACAGAAAACCAATCAGAAATGTAGCCATAGCCACATCATGCTGTTACACTGCTTCTATGTAGAAGAACACCAAGGTAACCAAATACAAACTGAATGATGGTAACCAGGGCAGTAACCAGGGAAGGAATCAAGGCAGTAACCAAGGCAGTAACCAAGGCAGTAACCAGACAGTAATCATGGCAGTAACCAGGGCAGTAACCAAGGCAGTAACCAGGCAGTAATCATGGCAGTAACCAGGGCAGTAACCAGGCAAATACCAGGGCAGTAACCAGGGCAGTAATCAGGGCAGTAACCAGGCAGTAACCAGGGCAGTTGTCAGTGCTGCACATCTCAGCCAGTTTATTTTATTTTTGCACATGTATTAAGGCAATAAAGTGGAGCAAAGATGAACCTGAATGAACCTACAGAGGCATACGGATTATTTTGGAAATATATTGATTTCATCTGGTTTGGTGGATAAACATTGACAGGAAAATGTTCCTAATGCCGGACATCATGTTGTCAAATGCCTCCTCTAATAGGGGCTGTTCAGTTCTCCTGAACATACAGCACAACGAAGTGAATATGTTCCTTTCACAACATACTTTGCTAAGACTCTGTACAATGATTTTAAGTCAATAGTTTTCAAATCTTGACAGACTGAATGACTTTATTCCAATAGTAAAAATTCCCAACTATACCCAAAACACATGGTAACTCTGCCATGTCCATCTTTTTATCTGCAACTAGACAGAGCGATGTTTTAACAGTATCACTATCTGTTCTGTTTGTTAGAAGTACCTCACGCAAAGCTCTCTTGAACCATCAGACTCACTCCTACTGAACATACATACCTAACACAAATGTAACACAAATCTAACATAAATCAAACACAAAGCTGTGTGCTGCTTCTGTTTACTGGCGCAGAGTTGAGAGGGTGGTGCTTCAGAGCTGCGGCCTTCAGCCAGAATCAACGATGAGTCTGGAGGCTACACGACTGCCATCAGTAGCTCATTTGAGAACTCATCAACATGGCACAACGAAGCCTCAGTAAAATGGAGATTTAATTTGACACGGCACAAAGCGCACACACTTCAGCCGACGCTATTGTTTCTGGAGTGAAGATGTTCAGGCGAAGTCACTGATACGTTCGATCTGATTGGCACAATTTTTATGGCTATTGCAGCTGAACACTAATCTGATTTCACACCTTTGTATGATAAGTGTCCCCAGTATTTTCTCCCGCCAGATTTGCTTGGCTGATAGGAACATGTGTTGGTATAGATGCCTGGAACTCTGCAAGAACATCTCATTACCTGAAAAAATATTTTGAAAATAATTATAGATGTAGACTGATGGTTATAATGGCAGCATTATTTGTCTCTCAGTGGACAGTTTTTTTTTAATCATTTTTCATTATCCAGATAATAAATAACCTTTATAATTGCCCAGATAGTATGTTTTATATATAAGCATTAGAACAAGCCATTTTAGCCACCTAGAGGGTTAAGAGTTAATAAGACTTTAGTAATCAGAAAAAAATGCGGACAGATTTAAGTCTGTTAAAGAATGAATTTGAGTCTGTTCTTTTCTATGTATGATTCATTCAATCAAATGACTAAAATCCATTCATGTTACTGAAGAAGGGGGCAGATTCCACAGCTCTGACGTGGGATATTTTATCACTCACAATAAGAAGAAATTAAAGTTTGGGCTTTAAATTCTTTCTCCACAGGAAAAATAATCATTTGAAGGTCACATTCTGCGATCTTGGTAACCATTGTGTAGCCAAAAATCTTTAAAATATCTGCTAGCATGTTAAGATCTGTGATTAAATGTGTGTTTATTTGTTCATGTCCAGAGCCAGTCCAACGGAGTTATGCTAAAAGGTGCGTAGTTCATGGTGAGACTGAGCTCTGTCACATTGTTGGGCATGTGTCCTAGATAAGCAGCATCAGATAACCATCTTAGACACACTCAATTAGGCCGTTTATGGGGAAAGGCATTAGCATAACACACTAGCACAATTCTCTGCATCCCATTAGCTACTTCCCCATCTTTTGATAGTTTCTCACAAAGGTCAATGCATTTATTTCCAAGGAAGAAGAGGACATAGGCATAATCCCATGTTCTGCGGACCTCTTTAAGCAAACACTGACACCTCATATTTATTCATGTCATTGTGTTATATAATTACAGTGACAAATGCTTGACGGATTTTATGCTGCATTTTCATTAAAATAAACCCACCATAAAGAGGAAGGAGATAAAGGGGTGGACAAAATGGTTCTTTTCTCTCATAGCCTACTCTCATAAATATTAAAATTGTCTATAGATTGAGTGAGAGCAAAAGATGGTGGATTATTTAGATTTAGATTGTCACCTCTGGCATAACTCGAGGCTCGGGTGTTTATAGGGTAGTGTGTGTAAAAGGTGTTACATGTTTGTGTATATGTGTGTATTGTAAGTTCCTCTTGGGTATATTAGCAACCATAAACTAAGATGTTTAGTATTCTGTTGATTGGATACAATGTGTCCTGTCAGGATGGTTTGTATATGCCTTATCCCTCATGCAGATGCTCAGCCTATTAGATAAAATGTCCATAATTGAATAAATAAATAGCTTACAGCACCTCCCACAAAGCTCACATATTGTTGCTACGGTGAAGGTCAAACCGAAATACTGTCCGTTTGTACTCTATCTGCAGTCTATTACATTTATTCTTAATAGGATACTTACAATTTCCAGCTCCTTACATCCACTGTCAGTAATCACGGACACCTCATGGTTCATTATCAGGAAATGTAGTTATATTCTACAAACAATTTTTCTAATCTGAAAACACAGAGCACGTAATTCTTTTAAGTGGACGTCACTGGCAAAAGCATCAGATGAATAGAGCTGGTCTAACGAGGAGATCCAGCACCTTAATGGTCCTAATTTATCAATGACAGCACAAACTGATCGCTAGTTTCACACAAACAATGAACGGAATATAAAACAATTATTTTCTAAGCTGCATCTTGTTTTGCAAGCAAAATGCTTTGATCATTCACAAGATGAATGTGTCTCACGGAAATGAAAACGTGTTCAACTACCCACTGAGTTCTGTCAATGCCATTTTGACAAATGATTTGTTAATCTAACTCTTGATCGCACAGGGTGCTGTTTGCTCATATGGCAAAAAGTTCTCTGAGCCATTGGTCAGATAAATAAATTCTCTTTGTTTGATTCATTCTCTTCTCTTTGAATAAGAAATGAAATGTCAGACTTATGAATAAAATGAATCAACATTGTGAAAAAAACAGGTCACAACACTGAGTAATGCAGTATTATACTTAACGTTTTTCCCCTCATTTTCTCATCTTCTCTACTTTTGTAGGCAAAAGCAGTTTTCCTCAAGTGCTACCCAAACTAGTTTTACCTCTGCTTATTTATCCAATTAAGATGCTGCTTCATATTCCCAGGGGCACTTTCACATCTGAATTTACAGTCACTGCACTCTTGTCCCCTGTACGTGGACAGCATAGACAGCCACTCGGCTGACTGCTACACTGTAGTCCTCCAGATGCTGTGAAGATGCCTGGCTGAGATACTAACTGTGAGCAGTTACAGGGGAAGCCTTGGAAATTCTCATTGCCGACACATAATGCTTTATAGCTTTCCTTAAAAAGAACCTCCATCCGGGATTATCGGAACTGTCAGATTTCAGAAAGGTGAAGTAAATACCTGAAAGCGCTCTAAGTAGAGGAGCCCTGAGCTCTGTCATATCACTGAAACCTTTCCCAGCCCACATCTGTCTAATGTCTTCTGTTGTATTACTCTCCACTGACAAAATAAGAGCAGTATTTCAAACTCCCAAGACCCAGAGAATATTGAAGCCAAATGTTCAAATGTCCTGATGTGAAGACATAGTGTGGAAACAATGCAGAGAAAAGATGGTAATGCAAAATACGTCGTGCAAGCAATAAGTCAGATTAGTAATTGATACAACACAATTGCACTTACTTGGGCAGAGCTAAAAGAGAAAAAGACAGCTGGATTGAATATACTGTTTCGTGTCAGTTCAATTGGTGCAAATGTGTGTGCGTGTGCACAGTGCGGACTGAGGCGTTGCAGGGTGGTAATCAGATACAGTGTCATCTCTCACCTTGCTGGGGAAGGCTCTCTCTGAGCTAAACTCCTGCTCTGACTGCAGAACAAACCCCATGAATGTTTGATACCAGCCATGGAGGACAATAAATCACGCTCCAAGACTGAAAGGATAGACATGAGGCAGAATGTAAGAACAATGGAGAGAAAGAGTGTGAGAGGTTTAGATCTGAACCTATAAGAGGAAAAAGCTGACTACTTTAATGGTATGCATGGAATTCTGCTTTTTCTAATTATATTAGCAAGATGATTAAAACTACTACTATAGTGTAGGCTAGAGTATGTGAGTAATTTCATGAACAGTTTAATGTGCAATTCCTGTTGGCAACAGAAATATACACTAATTCACATTAAATGCATAACACATAAAAATACATTTTATACGTACATAGATATACTGCAGTCCAACAAATCAACATATTGGAACATTTCCAACACTAAGGTTCTAAAGAATTATTATTTTGTAGCTAATGCACAAATGTTCCTTCAAGCCAAAGCAGCCTCTCCCCACACGGCCATGTGTCCGTGAGTCAGAGCTCCTCTTCCCTCATGGCCTTGTGGCTGTAAAGGCAGGAGGGGGATATGACAGAGGCCCAGGCAGCAGGATGTAGGAGATCAGGGTCCTCTGCAGAGATCAGGGCAGCATCTGTGCAGATCTGTGCCTCATGTTCGCTAAAGCGCTACCACATGGATGCTCTCCATAGGGCCCAGTTACAGTTCCCCCTCCTGAATATTAAATTACACGAAACATTTTAATACTATTAACTGCAGTACTAATAAGTATAGATGCCTTCTGTTTCCATGATGGTTGTTGGTCAATGATGGTTCATGAGATTTCTTTTGATCCTGTTAGTGTACTTTAATGCAAATTAAACATAACATCGAACTCTTCGGTGACTCAGATTTGCATGTGACAGAATGACCGGGTGTTGGATGCTGCTGTTTCCTTTGTGTTTTGTTTCTGCCGTCTGGGTTCCTGTCTCCCAGTCGTGCTGTTTCCCTCTCTCCTTTCCCATGGTCTGGTGGTTGCAGGGGCGGTGCTACCCGAAGCTCGCTGGGGACCCGTTTTGCCCTGAAGCCTTTCTGCATGGGAAAGGAAGCCCCCGCATGGACAAGGAAGCCTCTGGATCTCACCCAGGAGACACAGGTAGTCCCGCAGAGCTCAGCAGGGACGCCGCCTCCTGCTCGCACCAGGCCAGCTCTCTCGTTTGAGGCAGTGAGGGAGGCGTGATGTGCGTACCGTCAGAGTGCAAAGGCCCATTTTTTTCCCAGCACGTTCTTTGGACTTTGGACAAAAATCCTAATCAAAAGTAAATGTTAAAAAGCATTTCAAAAGTCTCAAATGAATGGCCACAGCATATGAAAACGTGTTATATAAATAAACCTGCCTTGAACACAAGCTGCCCTCACTTTCAGTGTCACTCAGATGCCTAGATGAGAAAGAAAACAAGTGTACATCTGGATGAAGGTTTATCAGTGTATTAAAAATGCTGTGGTTATTATGGAGGGATTGTGTGTAGATATGCACCTTTTCTTATTATCTGTGTGATTTTGAATTAAGTGCTCTGTGCTATGCAACAGAAAATGACTTCTGAGGAACAGAAAATCCTTCAAAACCCACTGTGCTTGCTGACATTGTAAGGTCATAATGGGTTGCCAGTCCTTTCTTGTTGAAGGGATATTAAAGAGCTTCATGTAGAGTGGATTGAAAATGTTATTGATGCATTTGCTCTCATACCAGATCTCTTCAGAAACAGCACTGGAGTCAATTTTCCTTCTTGCTTTTCCTTCCCAGAGGAGTTCCAAGCTGAATTACTCACTTAATTAACCCAGCTGCTGAAAGAGGTAGAAGAGAAAGGGAAGGATATAGAGAGAAAGAGGGAGAGAGAGAGAGAGAGCGAGAGAGAGAGAGAGAGAGAGAGAGAGAGAGAGAGAGAGAGAGAGAGAGGATTTAGGGATGCAGAAGTCTGAGAGACAGCTACTGCTGAGCTACAAGCTGAACAATTACCCTATATACACTACAGCATCACTGTGAATTGGGCTTTATGCGTTTGGGTGTCCCTGCGCTTCAGTGAAACTGCAGTGCTTCATGTGTCTCCTGCCTACATCCAGTCTCTTAGCACATTTGGACAGACATCCATCCCATTGCTCTTTGTTCAGTGAATCTATCCTCACATGGGAACTGCTAGAAACTAGGACACGTGAAAAATTAAAGCACCCCTCTTATCAACATATGTTTCTCCCAGTCAACAGAAGTCCAGAGCCAAAATGACGGACAGAGAGTTTGTTATTGACTGGGGGAGCTGAAGGTTTCTTTCTTTCTTTCTTTCTTTCTTTCTTTATTTTTAACTCTCCCTTCATTGGCGTGTATTTTGTCTGCTGTAATTACTGGCCTTTCCTGGAGACCATTAAATATGCTTGTACAGTTTATAATTAGCTGCTTAATTCAAGACAAAAGACACATCAGTCACTCTTTTTGCTGCCCTGGTCAGAGGATAATTGCATAGCCAGCAAATACTTTTCAAGAAAGTTTGATGGAAAAAGTATGAACTATGGAGGAAAGTCTTCACTTTCTCTGAAAGGCCACCGTTTCTGGCACGTGTTCACTGACTGCAACCCCTGCTCTCCCAGCTCAGACCCACATCATTAAAACAGGAAAGACTTCCAGCCCAGAATTCCCCCTAGGGTCACACTGCAGGCCGTTTCTCCCTACTTGTCAATCAGAGGGGGAAGGCAGGTCAAAGGTAAGATGGGTATACTTCCTGTTCTCTGTCTATTGTTTGAAGTGAACACGGGAAAGTTGCACTAATGCATGATGCCTTCCTGAGTGCAGGATGGATTTATTTCAGTGTGAATGAGGAAGTGTGTCACATCATCGCTTAGCACACCTGGGAAAGGCAGCACACGTGAAGCGTGTCAGCGTCATGCACGTGCAGGCAGGGCTCTTAACAGAAATCAACCTGCTGAGCTGGTGACTCATTCAGACTTAGGCGCACGGCCTAAATATTCTCTCCACTGGGTCCGGGAAGGTTTTGTCGTAATCACACTGCCACTGTCGAGTCAAGACAGAGGAAGGTATTAGCATAGCTTATGGGCTTCTCTCGTGAATTTGAGGTCTTCCTGTTTAACCTAAGCATGTGGAATCAGGTAGCACTGTAACTTCAAGGGGCACGTACCGACAAACGTGAGAAGTCCCAGGAAACATGACCTAAATTTCTTGGCCCTCTGCTGTTCTCTTGATATGCTAATTTGTGTGAGTTATTGTTTATGGGTGGTGAGCAGCCTGAGAAATGTCTGCTGATGCAAGGTGCAAAGCATCCCTGAGGAGTTTCCTGGAAAACAATAAAAGAGAAAGATGGCCCATTAATGCTGTTTGAGAGATAGGGTGGGCCAAGAGCCAGTGCTTTTTAAATGGATGTTTAGTGGAAAACAACATCACAATCTCACTCTCACTTCTTGTCCCTCTCTCTCTTCCTCTCCCTCCCCCCCCTCTCTCTCAATCTCAGAATCTCTCTTCGTCTGATCTATAGGAATATAGCTGGGAAATGTGACATCCAAAAAAATAATCCTTGCTCAGGGGTTTTTCCTCTGGATGCTGAGCTATATACGAACACGTGATCATGACACCATGTGTACGGACACGTGATCATGACACCGTATGTACGGACACATGATCATAACACCATGTGTACGGACACGTGATCATGACACCGTGTGTACGGACTAGAGGTGTCTTCAACTAAGGATTTTCATAATCAAATCTGATTTGTCAGATTTTCCCTTTAGTCGACTAATAGTCAAATCGGGGGTTTTTTTTTTATCTAGAGCACCTTAAACGAGATCCCATTCTCATTCAGGACTTTTTTCCACTTCAAAGTAAAAACCTTAAACACTCAGATAAATGAATAAACATGGTAGGTTGGCTTTATTCAGCTTTTATTTATTTACTTATTTATTTTTTTATGAAACGTTAGAGAACATTAACAAAAAAAAGTCACCGTCAGTGCGCAGTACGCATATCGAACTGTCAGACAGGCACTGTGCAAAATGTCAAAAATATTTTAAATAAAATATGCCTGCATGAAAATATAAACAAATTGCCACACAACAGCAAAAATATATAAGGAAAGGTTCAAGTAGCTGGGTTTAAAAAGCAAACAACAACAACAAAAAATGTTTATAGGCCTACTTGCCGAGACGCACCGTGACGAGACAAGACGAGACGACATGACCGAAACGACAAACGACTGGGTTTTTTTTGTTTTGTTTTAAATGGTATGTCATGTTGGTTGTTGTCATGTGAAATGAAAGACATTGATGACATAACTTGCATTTTACTTTGTTTGATTCATCTTTGTCTTTTTCAAAATACTCCCACACTTTTAAAGTTTTTTTAGTAGCCGTTATAATCTCGGCAGATGCTGACTATCCTGTATCATGTTCAGCTCCGCTCATTTGGATTGTGCAACTGCAGGGTGTGATTTAGTAATGTGTAGTAACGAAGATGCCTATTGTTAATGCACACACATCATTTAAAAATATTTATTAACAGAAATTAGGATGATTTTATTTGACAAAAGGCTATATATAACAAAAAAAAAGATTTTTCATGTAACAACTAATGCTTAGCAGGATCCTTTGGCACCCCCATGCTGTTAGAATGGTACACTCGACTATGATGTTCATAGTCGACTAAGGGGTTTAGTCGACTATAGTCGAATCAGCGACAATTGCAGGTCACCCCTAGTACGGACACATGTCAGTTGCATGTGAACTCTGATTTTGCCTCATCATTTTAACATTTTAAAATTGCACATATACATTTGGGTATCTGGACCAACCTACAAACACAGCTGCCTAGGTCAGAAAACATGAGATTCAACAAAACATATGGCTCCCTTCCATACACGCTCATTAACATGACAGCTCCGTCCCCATCTCAGTCCCTCCACTCACGGCTCTAGAAGCACCTTTGTTAAGGTGCACCACTCCTTCCTGCTTGCGCCACACTAAGCACAGGGACTGCTGGTGGCTACAGACCTGCACAAATCACTAAATCTGCCTGGAAGCTCAGAGGACAGAAGAGCTGAGTGGCTCAAGTTTATTTTTGATTCCATTGTCCCAGCCACAGTCCACAGAAACCTGTACATGTGCTCACCACTTCCTGCCAGACTGACTTTCCAACCAGGGTCAGTATAGTGCAGGACTAGCAAAGAAACCCATATTAAACCCATATTAAAGAAACCAATATTAAACATTAAAACACTTGTGTGCTATAACAACAAAAAACAACAAAAACAATAATAATTCATGAAGTTAAAGGTAACAAATAAATAACCTTAAAATCACTGGTGTATAATCTGTTATGGCCCAGTCTAGTGTGAAGGGTGTAATGAATACAGGATCTGCATGTGTGCAGATGAATATAATTTGAATAGAATCGGGTGGTGCTTGAAAATTTTGCGAACCCTTTAGAACCAAAAAATTACTTACCTGTGAGTGGCAGAAGTATGTGATCCTTTAGAACTATTAGATCATTTGAAAATGAAGTCGCCAAGGTGTCGCCAATCAGTGGGATGGCGGTCAGGTGTGAGTGAGCACCTGATTAATTTAATCTCGTTATATTTTATCTTCAAATTTGTGGAAGTGTATCATGGTCAAACAAAGGAGATTTCTGAGAACCTCAGAGGAAGAGTTGTTGATACTCACCAGGACTCCCTCCTTAGGACTGGTCAATCAAAAATAATCACAACAAGAGCAAGCCATGCAATAGTCAGTAAGGTCACAAAAGAACCCAAAGCAACATCCAAACAATTAAAGGTCTTTCTAAGGTCAATGTTCATTAGTCCATCACCAGGATAACACTGAACACAAGTTGCAGGGCTGCAAGAAAAAAAAAACTGCTCCACAGAAACAACACTGCTACCCGTCTACAGGTTGATAAATAACTCATGAATAAGATAGAAGGACAATATTTTGTGGACAGTTGAGACCGAAATATATATTTTTGGTTCAAATGAGAAGTGTTATGTTTTTTTAATTAAAACACTGCATTCCAGCTAAAATTATGATCCATTCTGTGAAACAAGGCTGTTGTAGCAAGTACAATGAATTGACCTTATTGATGAAACAAGGAATTCTAAATTATATCAGTAAATTCTCCATAAAATGTCCTGTGGAAGGTAGTTATGATTTGTCCAAAATGTCTAGACCTGAAGTTGAGATAATTGGTTGTGTAAATGCTTCCTATGACTAACTGGAATAATATTAGATAATGGTTGCCTTACATTCTGATTGGCTGCACACGGTTGCCACAAGAAATTTTCCAAAAATCCACAAATGAATGCAAGCGATTTTGACATGTGGAACACAGTGTGTAAATGAGGAGCGATGCACAAATAAATGCCATGTGATTCTGTAAAAAAAAGAAAATAATAAAAATAATGACAAAGCATGTTTATAAGTTCCAAAAATTTTGTGAATTGCAAAAATATGCGTGCAAAAATATATGTGTATTTTTGGATCTCCATTAGGTTTGCAAATCAAGAAATATCTATTCGTGAATTATATTTTTGTGCATCTCGTGTTTATAAATAATGAAACAAATTTCACTCCATAATTCCCTTTTATGGTTGTTTACTTGAGCAGAAATAGCTTCTGAAACCTCTTCCACAATGCTACAATACTCTTAATTTATATACAGTTATTGGTGTTATTTGCAGCAGGTTACACAATATAATTAACTAGTTTGCTAGTTGAATGTCTGCAGGATTAACTTTGTCTTATTAACATATCAAACAACATGTACAACAAAAAATAAATAAAGTAAAAATGAAATACAGGACTATACCATCTAGATTAAAAAATATGAATGCAATACTTTATTTAACTTAAAAAAACGGTCCTATAATGTATAATAATTTATTTACAGCACCCATTATCCACACTTCATGTTTATTCCACGGAACATACAGAGCCAGATAATGTGCTGTGATGTGTTTATACAATTTTAATAGATTTTATCATTCCAGGTGGATACAGCCATAATTACAGTATATCTCTTGACATATATCTGAATGTATTTAGAACCTTAACATTAAAAACATTGTGTGTGTGATCATTTTGTTTTGAAGTAATAAGGGCCAAATAACAAGCCAAAAATATGAGTGTGAATATATTTTTTCAATTTTATTTATAGCCTAAATTAATTCACATCAGGTGCAGAACTCCAGAGGATTTACAAACTTTTTCTCATAGCTGTATGACTTCCAAAGGTTATAAGGCATGTAGTCCTGTAGCGTACACCAATCCTAGGTTCACACTTCACAGTACTAGCTATTCCTGAACACTGAGAGAGCTCAGACGGAACTAACATAGATTACATTAAATGGTTGTGTTTTACATTTATAGAATATAAATGTCCGTTCATCAATGGACAAGACATATTTAAATTTTGCCTGAATTATGAATGACAATGTAAAAGAGAGAGGATGATAAAACAGCACTTACCTTTTGAGGAACAGACCACCAGACCCACCAACACTCGTTATGGAGCAACAGCACATGCAGTGGGCCAGGACAAACCTGCAGTCACTCTCCCAACCTCTCCTGCAGGAGAGATCATGTTAATTCAGTCAGGTATACTTTATTACTCAATGCAAGACTAGGCACCTAACAGCTAAGAAATTTAGCACAGGGGTTTCAAACTCATTTTAGGTAATAGGCCACATTCAGCCCAATATCAAGTAGGCTAGATCCCCCAAAACAGAACAATCAACTAGCTGTTAGCATTCTTGGACAATACCTCACACACCCTCTATACACCAGCGCAAAAGCAGAAGGACACATATAGAGGCAGAATTGTGCTGGTTTAAAGAGCACCATGTGAGGTCTTTCTTTCCCACTGCTATAAGTCTCTACAGTGAGTCTCCATACCACAGGGACAGTACTTATCTCCTGTGGTATAAACTGTGCTGAATCACACCTCATTACATCACGTCACAATATATTTAATGCAGTCTACCTTGTCTGAACTGAAGCGCTAGTGCTGTTGGTCTAAGTAAACAGTTTGTGCTCCCAGCACCTATCACAGGTCAAATGAGAGATACTCTGGAAGATATGTCATTGCAGTTACACTGTGTGGAATGATTATTTTACAGCAGTTAAAGACAAGCATTCATGAATAAGATGGTTATGATCATTACATGTTATAATTAATTACCATCCAGTTGTGATGAACAACTTCATTGTCTTTTTCATTCAATATAAGCAATTATTACATTTTAAGACTAAGTGACTAAGTTTATTTAGTAGCTCCCCAAAACAGAAACAATTAAAACACACACACAAACTAAATAAATAAACCCACTGGCCTGCAGATATGTTATAGCACAGCTCAGAATAGCACAGCGCTTCGTGGTTATGTACCGAGCGGGAGTCTCAACACGAGCCAACGACCAATCACAGCTTCGCCAACATCAGCCACAGCTGCGATTGGTCGAGTGTCTCTCGTCTGCGGAAATACGCAGAAATGCAACAGGCGGCGATAAAAATGTTGCATGTTTGCCACCCGGGTGGCGTTTGTTGTGCAACAAGGTTAAACAAGGGCTCGATGTAATTTATAGTCGCCCAAATAAATCGCGTTCAGTGCGCAACGGCCTCTAGAATGATGAGACGAGCCCACGCTGGTGCGGAGCGGAGGAATAACGAGAGCAAAGCGGATTCGTCTGCTGTCTGATATAAGAGGAACATGACAGAATGGGTGTAACTTAGATCTCCAGGAGGTTTATGCGCTTGATTTTATACTAACAAGAAGGTTACATCTTTGAGCCACTGAGCTCTTCATCCCACACTCGGTCCTGCACATAGCAGCCACAGGTCGCTCTGGGATTAGGTAGTGTTTGGGATTACCATAGATTAGATATGTTAGCATCTTGTGATAGGAGAAAATGTACTTGAGTCTAATTTCTCAACAGTTGCGAGGGTAGTGTGAAGACATACATCTGAAGAGGGGTAGGGTAAATGGGTTGTTATCATCTAAATCAGGGGTGCCCACAGTTTTCAGCTTGCGAGCTACTTATAAGATGACCGAGTCAGAAAGATCTACCGGGGTGGCGGCGAACGTAATTTGTTGAGCGGGGGGGGGGGGGGGGGGGGGATGGCGAACGTAATTTGTTGAGCGGGGGGGGGGGCGGCGAACGTAATTTGTTGAGTGGATTGCAGATTGGCTACCGTGAATGTCAATCAAAATACAACCGTCATTGCAGATGTGCGATTCATCTACTACTATTTTATGTGACGTGATCTACGCACATTCCTTCGCGATCGACCGACACTTCCTTCGCGATCGACCGGTCGATCGCGATCGACGTAATGAGCACCCCTGATCTAAATGAAAAGGTTCATACATTGTTTTTAACTCTTGGTTGTTTGACAGGGTTAGAAAGGTGTGAGGGTATTTGATCTGGGAAGTCATGGTCTGGTGGTTCGGGAACCAGTCTTGTGACTGGAAGGTTATGGGTTTGATTCCCAGGTCATGACTGAAGTGCCCTTGAGCCAGGGTTGCCAGGTCCTACAAAAATATCCCGCACAAAGTCAGTGTAAAACCCACCCTTCAGAAGCCTAAACTAGCCCAAAGCCCAAAGTTGTTGACGGGGTGGGGGGAGTGTGTAAAATGGAGACAAATTAAGTATTATATCGCGATCGATTCTTAGTGTTGACTTGTAAATCCCACGACAGCCCAACTCAAAAGTAGCCCAAAAAACCGCACCCCGCGACCCCAGAATTTTTACCCGCGGCTGGATTTTCAAACAAGCCCAATTTGGCGTGAAAACCGCGAACCTGGCAACTCTGCCTTGAGCTTAAACTGCTGGGTGCTGGCCTGGGGCTGGGCACGTGTGCACCACAACCCCCTAGTGATCACTATTGTGTGTGTGTGCACACCACAGCCCCCTAGTGATCACTATTGTGTGTGTGCACACCACAGCCCCCTAGTGATCACTATTGTGTGTGTGCGCACCACAGCCCCCTAGTGATCACTATTGTGTGTGTGCGCACCACAGCCCCCTAGTGATCACTATTGTGTGTGTGCGCACCACAGCCCCCTAGTGATCACTATTGTGTGTGTGCGCACCACAGCCCCCTAGTGATCACTATTGTGTGTGTGTTCTAACTGCACATATGGGTAAATGCAGAGGACAAATCTTGATTGGGGTGAAAATAACAATTGACAAATATGTTAGTGTGAATAAATATTTTTACATTTTATTAGTATTTTAGCTAAATCATGTC